>NW_027139277.1:292500-329736 GCF_035084215.1 Heptranchias perlo
TCCCCGATCTATCAACGTATCTTAATCCAGCCCTGGCATTATTTTATAGACCTCCACCGGGTCAGCTCAATGTCTACCCTGCTCTGAAGCAAGTTTACCCATCTCCTTAAGCCTGTCGGAATAACTAAGGTGCTTTAAGTGAGCAATCATTATCTCTTCTCAACCTTCTGCAAACTCCGCTCTGTCACCCACTGTGGGAGGAGGAGAGACAACGTTGGAAGGACCAGGCCATGTCAAAGAACACAGTAAACGATGGTCGTCCAGGGGAGGCCTGGACAATATCTAAAAGGCCATGTTTGGAACCTGGGGACAGACATTGAAGGGCTAGTAATCTGCGAGGACAGACGTGGAGTCGAAGGGTCCAGAGGACTGACAGAACCCGACAGACTAATCGAGACGGGGATGAGAAACGAGGAGAGACCTTGGAGTGCGTGTGCACAGGCCCCTGAAGGCGGCAGTACAGGTAGATAAGCTTGTGAAGAAGGCATACGGAATGCTCTCCGTTGTTAGCCGAGGTACAGAATACAAAAGCAGGGATAGAAGAATCCTAGAAGTTTACAACATGGAAACAGGCCCTTCGGCCCAACATGTCCATGTCGCCCAGTTTATACCACAAAGCTAGCCCCAATTGCCTGCACTTGGCCCATATCCCTCTATACCCATCTTACCCATGTAACTGTCCAAATGCTTTTTAAAAGACAAAATTGTACCCGCCTCTACTACTGCCTCTGGCAGCTCGTTCCAGACACTCACCACCCTTTGAGTGAAAAAATTGCCCCTCTGGACCCTTTTGTATCTCTCCCCTCTCACCTTAAATCTATGCCCCCTCGTTATAGACTCCCCTACCTTTGGGAAAAGATTTTGACTATCGACCTTATCTATGCCCCTCATTATTTTATAGACTTCGATAAGATCACCCCTTAACCTCCTACTCTCCAGGGAAAAAAGTCTCAGTCTATCCAACCTCTCCCTATAAGTCAAACCATCAAGTCCCGGTAGCATCCTAGTAAATCTTTTCTGCACTCTTTCTAGTTTAATAATATCCTTTCTATAATAGGGTGACCAGAACTGTACACAGTACTCCAAGTGTGGCCTTACTAATGTCTTGTACAACTTCAACAAGACATCCCAACTCCTGTATTCAATGTTCTGACCAATGAAACCAAGCATGCCGAATGCCTTCTTCACCACCCTATCCACCTGTGACTCCATTTTCAAGGAGCTATGAACCTGTACTCCTAGATCTCTTTGTTCTATAACTCTCCCCAACGCCCTACCATTAACGGAGTAGGTCCTGGCCCGATTCGATCTACCAAAATGCATCACCTCACATTTATCTGAATTAAACTCCATCTGCCATTCATCGGCCCACTGGATGTGATGATTGAACTCCATATAACGCTGGTAGGGCCACAGCTGGAGTATTGTGCGCAGTTCTGGTCACCACATTACAGGAAGGACGTGATTGCTTTGGAGAGAGTGCAGAGAAGATTTACAAGAATGTTGCCAGGGCTTGAAAATTGCATCAACGAGGAGGGATTGGATAGGCTGGGGTTGTTTTCCTTGGAGCAGAGGAGGTTGAGGGGGGACTTGATTGAGGTGTACAAAATTACGAGGGGCCCAGATAGAGTAGACAGGAAGTACCTGTTTCCCCTAGCGGAGAGTTCAAGAACTAGAGGACGTAGATTGAAGCCGATTGGCGGAAGGATTAGAGGGGACATGAGGAAAAACTTTTTTACCCGGGGGGGGTGGTGGGCGTATGGAATTCGCTGCCCGGATTGGTGGTAGAGGCAGGGACCCTCCACTCTTTTTAAAAGTACCTGGACCTGCACCCAAAGTGCTGTAAGCTGCAGGGCTACGGACCGGGTGCTGGAAGGTGGGATTAGAATGGGCACCTGGTTGTTCTTCGAGCCAGCACGGACACGATGGGCCGAATGCCCCCTTCTGTGCTGTATCTTTTCTATGGTTCTCTGGTCTCCGCCCCCTGCCTCAGCTCATCTGCTGCCGAAACCCTCACCCGTGCCTTTGTTACCTCCAGACTCCACTATTCCAATGCTCTCCTGGCCGGCCTCCCATCTCCCACCCTCCGTAAACTCTAGCTCATCCAAAACTCTGCCACCACCCCCCCCCAGTATCCTAACTCGCACCGAGTCCCGTTCACCCATCACCCCCCTGTGCTCGCTGACCTACATCGGCTCCCGGCTCGGGAACACCTCGATTTTAAAATTCTCATCCTCGTGTTCAAATCCCTCCATGGCCCCTCGCCCTCCCTATCTCAGGAACCTCCGCCAACCCTCCCAGATCTCTGCGCTCCTCCAATTCCGCCCTCTTGTCCATCCCCCCCCCGGTTCCCATCGCTCCACCATTGGCGGCCGTGCCTTCAGCTGCCTGGGCGCCAAGCTCTGGAATTCCCTCCCTAAACCTCTCCGCCTCTCTCTCCCCTCCCTTAAGACTCTCCTCTTTGGTCAAGCTTTGGGTCACCTCTCCTAATATCTCCTTATGTGGCTCGGTGTCAAATTTTGTTTGCTAATCGCTCCTGTGAAGCACCTTGGGACGTTTTACTACGTTAAAGGCGCTATATAAATGCAGATTGCTGGTGTTGCCTTCACGTTCCTGAGCTGAGGAGTGTTGTAAGTGCCATTCACGGAGGGCATAAATTTGGGGTGGGAGGGGGAGTGACCCTCAATTATCAGATGAACCTCCATTATCCACCAGTGAAAGACCCCACGGCCCACTATTGGAAGAAGAGCAGGGGGGAGTTCTCCCCGGTGTCCTGGGCCCCGATATTTATCCCTCGACCAACATCACTAAAAAAAACCAGATGATCTGGGTCATTTATCTCACTGCTGTTTGTGGGATCTTGCTGTGCGCAAATCGGCTGCCCCGTTTCCCACATTACGACAGTGAGCACACTTCAGAAACAAAGTACTCCGTTGGCTGTGAAGCTTTGGAACGTCCTGAGGTGGGGAGAGGGGCTGGATAGAATTGGGAAGACCTCTCTTTCTTTCACTGGATGCCACCTTGCACAAGCGGACGAGTTCTCAGGCTCTGAATTCAGGGGGCCATGGCCTCAGCGGCTGCCCCGTTAAATGAATACTCTCAGCGCGTGAATCCCCACCTGCTGGTGCGCGAGAGGCTAACGTCCAGAAGAAGACTAAACAATTCAAAAGGCAAATGGAATATTGGCCTTCATCTCAAGAGGGGGCTGGAATACAAAGGGGGGGGAGTTACATTTACAGCCGGACATCAGACCCCGTCTGGAGGAACTGCGTCCAGTCCTGGGCACCGCCCCCTCAGGAAGGATATATCGGCCCTCGGAGAGGGAGGGCGGCCCAGATTCACCAGGGGCTAAAAGGGTTGAATCCCGAGGACGGGTCGCACAGACCGGGCTTGTGTTCCCTCGAGTGTAGAAGATCAAGGGGCGATCTAATCGAGGGGTTTGAGATGATTGAAGGATTCGATAGGGTCGATGGAGAGAAACTATTTCCTCTGGTCGGGGGTCGGGGGAGAGAGTCCAGAACAAGGGGGCAGAATCTTCAAATGAGAGCTGGGCCCGTCCAGGGGTGGTGTCAGGAAGCATTTCTTCACACAAAGGGGGAGTGGGAATCTGGAACTCTCTCCCCCCAAAAAGCTGTCGGGGCCGGGGGTCAATTGGGAATTTCAAACCTGAGATCGATCGATTTTTGTTGGGTGAGGGGATTAAGGGTTTGGGAACCAAGGGGGGTAAATGGGGTTAAGATACAGATCAGACATGGTCTCATTGGATGGCGGAAAAGGCCCAAGTGGCTGAATGGGCCTCCTGTTCCTAAAATTGTCCTTAGTGGTTTTGTATCTGTCACCATTGCGATCAAGAAAGAGAGAACTCCCAATTAATATCAAGTCCCTTTCACAACCTCAGGACGTCCTGAACCTTCACAGCCAATGAAGTACTTTTTTTGAAGTGTGGTCACTTTTGGCCACAATCCCACAATGCATCTCACCTGATGGGGCCTGACCCTTAATGGTTCCTTTTAATCTGAGTGTCCACAGTTCAATTCTCTGTTTGAGCCGCTGGTTGTAACTTCTTTCCCCAGAGAGCGGTGGGAATGTGGAACTCGCTCCCACAAGGAGTAGCTGAGACGAATAGTGTAGATGGATTTAAGGGGAAGCTCGATAAACCCGTGACCAATTCTGGGCCCCGCACACTTTCGGAAGGATGTCCAGGGCCTGGGAGAGGGTGCGGAGGAGATTTCCCAGAATGGGACCAGGGGATGAGGGACCTCAGGTATGTGGAGAAACTGGGAATTGTTCTCCTCAGAGCAGAGAAGGTTAAGGGGAGATTTCCCAGAATGGGACCAGGGATGAGGGACCTCAGTTGTGTGGAGAGACTGGAGAAACTGGGAATTGTTCTCCTCAGAGCAGAGAAGGTTAAGGGGAGATTTCCCAGAATGGGACCAGGGGATGAGGGACCTCAGTTACGTGGAGAGAGACTGGAGAAACTGGGAATTGTTCTCCTCAGAGCAGAGAAGGTTAAGGGGAGATTTCCCAGAATGGGACCAGGGATGAGGGACCTCAGTTGTGTGGGAGAGACTGGAGAAACTGGGAATTGTTCTCCTCAGAGCAGAGAAGGTTAAGGGGAGATTTAATCGAGGGGTTCAAAATCAGGAGGGGTTTTGAGAGAGTAAATAAGGAGAGAGTGTTTCCCAGTGGGCAGGAGGGTCGGGAACCAGAGGACGCAGATTGAAGATAATCGGGGAAAGAGGGGGAGATGAGGAGAATGTTTTTTTACGCAGCGAGTTGTGATGATCTGGAATTCGCTGCCTGAAAGGGCGGTGGGAACAGATTCAATAATAACTTTCAAAATCGGAGAAATACTCGAAGGGGAAAAATTTACAGGGCGACGGGGGGAGAGATTGGAGAGCTCTTTCACCGAGCCGGCACAGGCCCGATGGGCAGAATGGCCTCCTTCTGTGCTCTATCATTCGATGAACGTTGCAGGAGGCGATCTGGGCTAATGATCCGTCTCTCTCTCTCTCTCCTTCTCTCCCCCTCTCTCTGTGTTCAGGCCGTGCTCGTGGAACCACCTCCAGCCCTGCACCCGGAGGGAGAGTCCATGGGACCCCAGTGAGGATTGCCTTGATGGCTAGATCTCGACCGCCTCCTCCCCATTCCCCCCCGCCTCCACTGACCCCCCCCAACCCCGGCCGGCCGCCAGCTTTAACGATGCCCCCCTGCTCTATTTCAGCAGAGGTCGTCACCGGTAACAAACGGGCTAAGCTTCCCCACGCTGATATGGCCAACGAGCATTTGCAGGAGAAATGGCGCCTCTCCATCATTCAAGTTTTAATTGGTCACGAGTCGCTTGCCACCGTAAAGCTTCAAGCTTCATGCACAGAAGGTTCCAGAGCACTTCTTGCCGAATCGGAGGTGGGCGTCGGGCATGTGTCCGAGGGAGGAGCCGCAACACTCAATTCAAATACAAACATCCCGTGCGATTTATTCCTGATTGGCAACTCGACAGGACGGTTCTTTAAATTCACTGCGGGGGGCAGGGGGGGGTCGGTTCCGGTAACCAACGGGGTGGATTTTAACCCCCTCTCCCTTCACCCAGCCAGATGCGTGGGTGGAGGGTTGAGATCAGGCCCAGATGTTTTAGCGAGGCCAGCCAGCGACCTCTGACCTTCGAGGTCGGCCCAGGTTACCGCTGGAGGTTGAGCGAGGGACGGGATTTTTTTACCAAGGCGGCATGCAGCGGAGGAAAGAATCCTCGGCCCTCCCTCTTCCGCCCCCGCGCTGGCGTATGTTTGGGGTCTCACCGCCCCCTCACTTCCATCCACCCACCCCCTCCCCCGTCCTTATCTAATGCCGGGTCCCATTCCCTCAGGTCGCCAGCTCTCTCCTCACTACCCGGTCCCGGCCCTCTGGCCTTGGCATCATTCCCGCTGCCTTAAGTTGAACGCCTCAAGGTCCTTCATAACTGCTGGGTGCACCTACACTCGCCAACTCTGGTTGGACCTCCTCCTGGACGATTCACCACACGACCTCCTCCCCACACACCCGTCATTGGTCGCCCGTCGCGCCCACCCTTGCGTGCCCCGCCTTCCCACGGCCAATCGGAAAGCGTACAGATTCTGGTGCCCCGATTGGATGATTCATGACTGTCAGTCAACATCGTCCATTCCCCCACTGTTTGTCCAATATTTCTACAAGTAATCAACACAGGACATGGAACGATGTAAGCTTAATATGAATTTTAGCAAATCGATATACTACACATGTTATTCTACTGTTTTATTAAACATGTTTGGTGAAAATAACAACAATTTGCATTTATATAGCACCTTAACATAGTAAAACGTCCCAGGGGCAATTCACAGGAGCGTAAATCAGATGGAAATTTGACACCGAGCCACATAAGGAGATATTAGGACAGGTGACCAAAAGCTCGGTCAAAGAGGGAGGTTTTAAGGAGCGTCTTAAAGGAGGAGAGAGAGAGAGGCGGAGAGGTTGAGGGAGGGAATTCCAGAGCTCAGGGCCCCGGGCAGCTGAAGGCACGGCCGCCAATGGTGGAGCGATGGGAATCGGGGAGGACGGACAAGGGGCCGGAATTGGAGGAGGGCAGAGATCTCGGAGGGTTGTAGGGGCTGGAGGAGGCTACAGAGGTAGGGAGGGGGGGGCGAGGGCCATGGAGGGATTTGAACACGAGGATCAGAATTTTAAAATCGAGGGTGTTAAATCCTGACTCGAATGAAATGTTATTTTGTGCCGCCAAAACACAAGGGAGATTATGGAAGGAGATATTGTGGGGGACAGTAACAGACTTCAGGGGGACACGGACAGACTGGGGAGACGGTCAGACACAAGGCAGATGGAATTTAACACAGAGAAGTGTGAAGTGATATATTTTGGTCAGAAGAATGAGGAGAGGCAATATAAACTAAATGGTCCAATTTTAAAGGGGGTGCAGGAACAGAGAGACCTGGGGGTGTGTGGACACCAATCTTTGAAGGTGGCAGGACAAGTTGAGAAGGTTGTTAAAAAAGCACATGGGATCCTGGGCTTTATTAACAGAGGCACGGAGTACAAAAGCAAGGGAGTTATGCTAAACCTTTATAAAACACTGGGTTAGACCTCAGCTGGAGTATTGTGTCCCAATTCTGGGCCCCGCACTCTTTAGGAAGGATGTCCAGGGTCTTGGAGAGGGTGCGGAGGAGATTTCCCAGAATGGGACCAGGGATGAGGGACCTCAGTTACGTGGAGAGACTGGAGAAACTGGGAATTGTTCTCCTCAGAGCAGAGAAGGTTAAGGGGAGATTTCCCAGAATGGGACCAGGGATGAGGGACCTCAGTTATGTGGAGAGACTGGAGAAACTGGGAATTGTTCTCCTCAGAGCAGAGAAGGTTAAGGGGAGATTTCCCAGAATGGGACCAGGGATGAGGGACCTCAGTTACGTGGAGAGACTGGAGAAACTGGGAATTGTTCTCCTCAGAGCAGAGAAGGTTAAGGGGAGATTTAATCGAGGGGTTCAAAATCAGGAGGGGTTTTGAGAGAGTAAATAAGGAGAGAGTGTTTCCAGTGGCAGGAGGGTCGGGAACCAGAGGACACAGATTGAAGATAATCGGGGAAAGAACCAGAGGGGGAGATGAGGAGAATGTTTTTTTACGCAGCGTGTTGCGCTGATCTGGAATTCGCTGTCTGAAAGGGTGGTGGGAATAACTTTCAAAAGGGAATGGGGATGTCCTCGAATTGGAAGGGAGTGACCAGTGATGTCCCACATGGACCTGTGCTGGGTCCTCAACTATTCCCGATATTTATTAATGACTTCGATAAGACAATAGACAGCCATCGATCCAAGTTTATCGATGATACAAAGATTGGTGGCATCGTAAGTAGTGTAGACGGGAGCATGACATTGCAAGGGGGCATTGAGAGATTGAGTGAGTGGCCAAAACTGAGGCAGATGGAGTCCAACGCAGGTCAGTGAGAGGTCATCCATCTCGGACCAAAAATGGACCAGTCGGAGTATTTTTTGAATGGTGAGAAGCTCGGAGCAGAGGAGGTCCAGGAGGATTTAGGGGTCCGTGTGGAGAGATCAGTAAAGGATAGAGATGGGGTGCAAAAAATGATCAGAAAGGCTAATGGGACGTTAGCCTTTATAACGAGAGGGCCAGAACATAAAGGGGAGTTTCTGCTACAGCGATACAGAGCCCTGGTTAGACCACATCTGGAGTATGGTGTACAGTTCTGGGCACCGCACCTTCGAGGGGAGATACCGGCCTCGGAGGGAGTGCTCTGCAGATTCCCTAGAACGTTACCAGGACTCCAAGTGTTGGATTATGAGGAGAGGTTCCATAAACCAGGCTTGTATTCCCGGGAACGTCGAAGGTTAAGGGGGTGATTTGATTGGGGTTTTTAGGATTTGGAAAGGAATTGATAGGGTAGAGAGAGAGAGAGAGAGAAACTTTCTCCGCTGGTCGGGGGAATCTGGGACAAGGGGGAAGATCCTTAAAATCAGAGCTGGGCCGTTCAGGAGAGGAGTTTGGAGACATTTCTTCACACAAAGGGTGGGAGATGTGTGGAACTCCCTCCCACTAAAAGCAGTCGATGCTTGCTCAATTAATCATTCCACATCGGAGATCGATAGATTTTTGCTAGCTCAAGGGAGATGGAGCCTAGGGTGGTGGAGAGAGTTAGGAGAGAGATCAGCCCTGATCTCATCGAATGGCGGAACAGGCTCGAAGGGGCTGAATGGGCCTCCTCCTGTTCCTATAACAGGCTCGAGGGGCTGAATGGGCCTCCTCCTGTTCCTATAACAGGCTCGAGGGGCTGAATGGGCCTCCTCCTGTTCCTACATTGCTATGTTCAGTCGCAGATAATGAGTTTATTGACAAGGAGGCTGTTAATTGACTATCTCTGTCTCTCTTTGATCTGTTTTCATTCTGTAGCTCTGTTCAGCCCGCCTAGGATCAAAGCTGCTAACGACCAGGGCAACAATTCGACTCGCTGTTCCCTTTTAATCATTCGATGGACTCGATGACTCCATCCGCGGTCTGTGCCCCCCTCGGGTTGCGGTGGCAAGCCGGGCCACGGCCTCAGTTGGCCTCAGTTCCCCTTGGCGCGCAACGAGCCGGGACCGCCCACTCTCGATCGGCGGCCCCTGGCGGCAGCAAGCAAGGACGGAGTCGGGCTGGGCGGGCGATGCCTCCCTGCGGTCGAGTAGCCAGGGAGGAAGAGTAGCCTCGTGGCGAGAGCCGGAATCTCAAAGGAGGGGGTCGCAGGGCGGGCTCGGCCGACTTAACTTGGACCAGGACGCAGGAAAGATTCCCTTCAAAGATGTGTTATGGGGCGGGGGAGTTGGGGGGGAAGGGGGCGGGGTTACGGAGGCTCGCTCAAACGGTGGTGGGGCGGGGGAGACTCCCCCCCAGCACCCCCCCCCCGACCCCCCCGATTCTCCAGTCAGCTCCCCCGTCCAGCGAGACTCCACAAGGATGAGCAATGCCAGGGGAGGTCGACTTAAAACGAGCATTTAAGTCCTGGATTAATTATTGCCGTGAATAAAATCGTACTCCGTCGATTTGGAGAGTAGGTTAGCGGCCTTTATCGTATTTACTGCATCTTGTTTGCCTTTCATTATTTCTGCGATGTTTCGTCGATAATAACCAATGATTGTCTGCTGAGTTCATCAAAGGGGATAATTTTTCAAACTCAATCTGTGCCTGCCTCGTGAGTCGAATCACTCGAGTGCTGTAAAGCCACTGAAGAAGAGATTGCGAGATCTCCCAACGCAGATCGTTCCAGGCCACAGAAGGAGGCCGTTCAGCCCCTCGAGCCTGTGCCGACCCTTCCTCCGGAGCGAATCCCAGAACTAGTGCAGTTGCTTGAGACACTGCGGGTCCCTGGAGACCCGCAATCGGAACGGATAAATGTCGGGGATGGCCCGCAGGCCAGGCAGAATCTGTGGGGAGAGAAACGGGGTTACACACTGGTTACAGGGACGCACAGGGACTGTAATAAGGCAGATCAGGTAATGCGTTGAATGCTGGTTACAGGGACACACAGGGACTGTAATAAGGCAGATCAGGTAACACGTTGAATGCTGGTTACAGGGATGCACAGGGACTGTAATAGGGCAGATCAGGTAACACGCTGAATGCTGGTTACAGGGACGCACAGGGACTGTAATAGGGCAGGTCAGGTAACACGCTGAATGCTGGTTACAGGGATGCACAGGGACTGTAATAGGGCAGATCAGGTAACACGCTGAATGCTGGTTATAGGGATGCACAGGGACTGTAATAGGGCAGATCAGGTAACACGCTGAATGCTGGTTACAGGGATGCACAGGGACTGTAATAGGGCAGATCAGGTAACACGCTGAATGCTGGTTACAGGGACGCACAGGGACTGTAATAGGGCAGGTCAGGTAACACGCTGAATGCTGGTTACAGGGATGCACAGGGACTGTAATAGGGCAGATCACGTAATGCGCTGAATGCTGGTTACAGGGACGCACAGGGACTGTAATAGGGCAGATCAGGTAATACGCTGAATGCTGGTTACAGGGACGCACAGGGACTGTAATAGGGCAGGTCAGGTAACACGCTGAATGCTGGTTACAGGGACGCACAGGGACTGTAATAGGGCAGATCAGGTAATACGCTGAATGCTGGTTACAAGGACGCACAGGGACTGTAATAGGGCAGATCAGGTAATACGCTGAATGCTGGTTACAGGGATGCACAGGGACTGTAATAGGGCAGATCAGGTAACACGCTGAATGCTGGTTACAGGGACGCACAGGGACTGTAATAGGGCAGATCAGGTAACACGCTGAATGCTGGTTACAAGGACGCACAGGGACTGTAATAGGGCAGGTCAGGTAACACGCTGAATGCTGGTTACAGGGATGCACAGGGACTGTAATAGGGCAGATCAGGTAACACGCTGAATGCTGGTTACAAGGACGCACAGGGACTGTAATAGGGCAGGTCAGGTAACATGCTGAATGCTGATCACAGGGACACACAGGGACTGTAATGGGGCAGATCAGGTAAATTACTGAACTCTGGTTACAGGGACACACAGGGACTGTAATAGGGCAGATCAGGTAAATTACTGAACTCTGGTGACAGGGACTCTATCCACTCTATCTCACTCACTGCTCTCTCTCTCTCTGTTTCTCTCCTTCAGTTTCTCTCTCTCTGTCTATCTGTCTCTCTCTCTCACTCTATCCTACCCCTCTGTCTCTCTCCCTCTGTCTGTCTCACTCTCTATCCCGTCCCTCTGTTTCCCTCCCTCTCTCCCTCTGCCTCTCTCTTTCTCTGTATCTCTCTCTCCCTCTGCCTCTCTCTTTCTCTGTATCTCTCTCCCTCTGCCTCTCTCATTCTTTGTATCTCTCTCTCCCTCTGCCTCTCTCTTTCTCTGTATCTCTCTCTCCCTCTGCCTCCCTCCTGTCTCTTTCCGTCTCCATTTCTGTCTCTGTGTCACTCTCTCTCTCTCCCTCTCCCCTTCCCTCTCTCTCTCCCTCTGTCTCTCTCTCTCTATCCCATCCCTCTGTCTCTCTCCCTCTCTGCCTCTGTCTCTCTCCTTCTCTCTCACTCCCTCGGTCTCTCTCTCTCTCTCCCCCTCTCTCTCCCTCTGTCTCTCTCTCTCTCCCCTTCCCTCTGTCTCTCCCTCTCTCTCTCCCTCTGTCTCTCTCTCTCTCTCTCTCTCCCCTTCCCTCTGTCTCTCTCCCCCTTTCCCTCCCTCTGTCTCTCTCTCTCTATCCCCGTCCCTCTATCTCTCTCCCCCTCTCTCTCCCTCTGTCTGTCTCTCTCCCCTTCCCTCTGTCTCTCTCCCCCTCTCTCTCCCTCTGTCTCTCTCTCTCTCTATCCTGTCCCTCTGTCTCTCTCTCTCTCTATCCTGTCCATCTGTCTCTCTCTATCCCGTCCCTCTGTCTCCCTCTCTCTCTCCCCTTCCCTCTCTCTCTCTCTCCCACTCTGCCTCTGTCTCTCTCCCTCTCCCCTTCCCTCTGTCTCTCCCTCTCTCTCCCTCTTTCTCTCTCTCTCTATCCCGTCCCTCTGTCTCTCTGTCTTTCTTTCTCTGTCTCTCTCTCTCTCTATCCTGTCCCTCTGTCTCTCTCTCTCTATCCCGTCCCTCTGTCTCTCTGTCTCTCTCTCTCTATCCCGTCCCTCTGTCTCTCTGTCTCTCTCTCTCTATCCAGTCCCTCTGTCTCTGTCTCTCTCTCTCCCTCTGTCTCTCTCTCTCTCTCTCTCTCTATCCTGTCGCTCTCTCTCTCTCCCTCTTTCGCTCTCTCTCTCTCTCTATCCCGTCCCTCTCTCTCTCTCCCTCTGTGTTTGTCTCTTATTCTGTGAGCCCCCTAGCTTTGAAAGGGTTATTACTTCTACTGAGATAACATACAGAGGAACATAATATGAGCAGATTAAGCATTCGGCCACTGATATCATCAACAGTAACGTCGAGACTCTCCAGTCTCTCTCTCTCTTGAATACCCTCCCCATATCTCTGTGAACCACAAACAGGACTCTGCTCCCCTTTCAGTAGAACATTTAACGGAAAGTATTCAGTTTGAAGCATCTCATTGTGATCTCCCCGCTCGCCCCACTCTCCGCTGCACAGCTGCACACATCTGTATTTGTTTCTCCACAACTGGTTCCCGGAAAGAGGGGAGGAGCCTGTTTTAATATTTTTGCCCCTGCTAGAATCTGCTTCCTGGAGAGAGCGCAGTGATTTTTTTGTTCTCTCTTGGGGCGAGTTTGTGGCAATTTTTCACGGTGCGATTTCGATGGACAATCACTGGAGATGGAAGGAAGGAAAGGGAGAGAGGGAGGAAGAGAGAGAATCAGAGGGAGAAAGGGGAGGAGGTGACACGGAGAGAGATAGAGAGAGAGAGAGAAAGGGCTTGCATTTATATAGCGCCTTTCACAACCTCAGGACGTCCCAAAGTACTTTACAGCCAATGAAGTGTGTTTTGAACTGTAGTTTCATTTTTGACATCTCATCTGGTTCTCCCGCACTGATGGTTCATTATTGAAGGTAGCAGGACAGGTCAACACGGGAAACAGGAACCTGGGTTTTATAAGTAGAGGCACAGAGTCCAAAAGCAAGGAAGCTATGCTAAACCTTTATAAAACACTGGGTTGGGCCTCAGCTGGAGTATTGTGTCCAACTCTGGGCCCCGCACTCTTTCGGAAGGATGTCCAGGGCCTCGGAGAGGGTGCAGAGGAGATTTCCCAGAATGGGACCATGAGGGACCTCAGTTATGCGGAGAGACTGGAGAAACTGGGAATTGTTCTCCTCAGAGCAGAGAAGGTTAAGGGGAGATTTCCCAGAATGGGACCAGGGATGAGGGACCTCAGTTGTGTGGAGAGACCGGAGAAACTGGGAATTGTTCTCCTCAGAGCAGAGAAGGTTAAGGGGAGATTTCCCAGAATGGGACCAGGGATGAGGGACCTCAGTTGTGTGGAGAGACTGGAGAAACTGGGAATTGTTCTCCTCAGAACGGAGAAGGTTAAGAGGAGATTTCCCAGAATGGGACCAGGGATGAGGGACCTCAGTTGTGTGGAGAGACCGGAGAAACTGGGAATTGTTCTCCTCAGAGCGGAGAAGGTTAAGGGGAGATTTCCCAGAATGGGACCAGGGATGAGGGACCTCAGTTGTGTGGAGAGACCGGAGAAACTGGGAATTGTTCTCCTCAGAGCAGAGAAGGTTAAGGGGAGATTTAATCGAGGGGTTCAAAATCAGGAGGGGTTTTGAGAGAGTAAATAAGGAGAGAGTGTTTCCAGTGGGCAGGAGGGTCGGGAACCAGAGGACACAGATTGAAGATAATCGGGGAAAGAACCAGAGGGGGAGATGAGGAGAATGTTTTTTTACGCAGCGAGTTGTGATGATCTGGAATTCGCTGCCTTGCTTTTGTACTCTGTGCCTCTATTAATAAAGCCCAGGATCCCATATGCTTTTTTAACAACCTTCTCAACTTGTCCTGCCACCTTCAAAGATTGGTGTCCACACACCCCCAGGTCGCTCTGTTCCTGTATCCCCTTTAAAATTGGACCATTTAGTTTATATTGCCTCTCCTCATTCTGCCTACCAAAATATATCACTTCACACTTCTCTGTGTTAAATTCCATCTGCCTTGTATCTGCCCATTTCCCCAGTCTGCCTGTGTCCTCCTGAAGTCTGTTACTGTCCCCCACATTGTTTACCACATTTCCCGAGTTTCGTGTCATCTGTAAAGTTTGGAATTATACCCTCTATACCCAAGTCCAGGTCATTAATATAAATCAAAAAGAGCAGTGGTCCTAATACTGACCCCTGGGGAACACCACTGTATACTTCCCTCCAGTCTGAAAAACAACCGTTCACCACTACTCTCTGCTTTCTGTCCCTTAGACAATTTTGTACCCACTCTGTCACTGTCCCTTTAACCCCAGGGGCTTTAATTTTACTAACAAGTCTATAATGTGGGACTTTATCAAACGCCTTTTGAAAGTCCATATATATTACATCAACCGCACTGCCCTCATCGACCCTCTCCGTTACTTCATCAAAGAACTCAATTAAGTTAGTCAAACACGATTTGCCTTTAACAAATCAGTGCTGACTTTCATTTATTAGTCCAGACTTTTTCAAGTGCCAATTAATTTTGCCCCCGATTATTGCCTCTAAAAGTTTCCCCAGCACCGACATTAAGCTGTAATTGTCGGGTTTATCCCTCTCCCCTTTTTTGAACTGGGGTGTAACATTTGCAATCCTCCAGTCCTCTGGCATCATCCCCATCTCTACGGAGGATGGGAAGATTGTGGCCTAGAGGCTATTTCCACCCTTACTTCCCTCGGTAACCGAGGGTACATCCCATCCGGTCCGGGTGACTTTTCCGCTTTGAGTGCTGCCAATCTTTTGAAGTGCCTCCTCTTCATCTATTATTAACCTCTCCGATACCGCTGCTATCTCCTCCTTTACTGCTACGATGGCAGCGTCCCCGTCTCCAGTTATCTCCGTCCCAGCCAATTTAGAAAGGAAAGGAGTGATCCCATTGGACGCAGCGCGGTCTTTACTCACACTGAGTGGGCGAACGTTTAAAATAGCTCAAAAAATGACCTCATTGTAATAACTGCATCGGGCCCCTGCTTTATTGTCAACAGAAGATGCAGAGACCGTCTGTGATTAGCTGGGCAGTTCAAGGAATGAATGGGCCTACCAAATAACCCATTGAATTCGGTAGACAGAAAACTGATTGTGTTTTGAGTGCATGAAGCATTCTGTTACGACATTGCCCTCCCACAGGGCCCTTTCATGTGCCTGGTAGAGGAACAATCGGATTCTCCACAAAGCCCCTCTTTCTCTCGTGCCATTCAACCGTGAGGGGCGTCAGAGGTCGTGGTGCTTCCATTGGTTGGGCCTCTACAGACCTAAATTGTTTACGCGGAGGAATTGTCCAGTCTGATCGGCCCCTTTTTGTTTACAGATCTGGCCTGAGACGCAGTTGAATTTCCCCTACCTCGCTTGAGGGGCCATTCAGCCCCTCAAGCCTGTTATGAAGGAGCAGGAGTTTTGGACGAGCAGAAGTTTACGGAGGGTGGGAAGGAAGTGGGAGGCCGGCCAGGAGAGCATTGGAATAGTCAAATCTGGAGGTGACAAAGGCACGGATGAGGGTTTCCCCCTGGCTGGAGAGTCTAGAACCAGGGGGCATAGTCTCAGGATAAGGGGTCGGCCATCCTAGACTGAGACGAGGAGGAGTTTCGTCACTCGGAGGGTTGTGAATCTCTGGAATTCTCTCCCCCTGAGGGCTGTGGATGCTCAGTCCATGCTGAGATGGATGGGTTTTAGGACTCGAGGGGAATCGAGGGATTGGCGGACGTGAAGCACGGTATAAGCAGGAAGCCGGCCAAGATGGGACTACCCGCGCCCCCCACCCGTGCTCCTTTGCCGAAAGCCGCCACCGACACACCGCCAACTGAAACAAAAGCAGGAAGTCCAGGAGATCCTCCGCAGGTCTGGCAGCCTCTCCGCGAGGGGGGAAAGGCCGCTTAACGTCCCATAGCGTGCTCCCTCCATTAGAACTGGGCCGCAGAAGGTGAGCAGCCATTTTAGGGGGCTCCTGAAAACGGAGAGAGTCAACGAGAGGGCGACAGAGCAGAGAATCAACACAGCTCATGACCACTGTTGAAAAGAGGAGGAGGGGAGTTGTCCCTGGTCATTGTCTGGTCATTTATCACATCGCTGTTTGTGGGATCTTGCTGTGCGCAAATCGGCTGCTGCGTTTCCCACATTACAACAGTGAGCACACTTCATTGGCTGTGAAAGGGTGGAAGGGACTGGATAAATGGGAGCTCTCTCTCTCTCTCTCTTTCTTTTCTTTCCCTCTTTATTTCTCTCTTTCCTTCTTTCTCTCTTTCTTTCTCTCTCTTTCTCTCTCCCTTTCCCCCTTTCTTTCTTTCCCTCTCTCTCTCTTTCTCCCTTTCTCTCTCTCTCTTTCTTCTCTTTCCCTCTTTATTTCTCTCTTTCCTTCTTTCTCTCTCCCTTTCCCCCTTTCTTTCTTTCCCTCTCTCTCTCTTTCTCCCTTTCTTTCTCTCTCTCTCTCTCCCTCTCTCACTTTCTTACTTTCTCTCTCTAACTTTCTTTCCTTCTCTCTCTTTCTCTCTCTCTTTCTCTCTCTCTCTTTCTCTCGCTCTTTCTTTCTCTCTCTCTCTCGCTCTTTCTCTCTCTTTTTCTCTCTCTCTCTTTCTCTCTCTTTCTCTCGCTCTTTCTCTCTTTCTCTCTCTCTCATTCTCTCCCTCTTTCTCTCTCTCGTTCTCTCCTTCTCTCTCTATCTATCTCTCTCTCCCTCTTTCTCTCTCTCTATCTCTTTTTCTCTTTGTTTCTCTCTTTCTTTCTCTCTATCTTTCTTTCTCGCTCTCTCTTTCTCTCTCTCTTTCTCTTTCTCTCTCTCTTTCTCTCTCTCTTTCTCTTTCTCTCTCTCTCTTTCTCTCTCTCTCTTTCTCTCGCTCTTTCTCTCTTTCTCTCTCTCTCGCTCTTTCTCTCTCTCTTTCTCTCTCTCTCTTTCTCTCTCTCTCTCTTTCTCTCGCTCTCTCTCTCTCTTTCTCTCGCTCTTTCTCTCTTTCTCTCTCCCTCATTCTCTCTCTCTTTCTCTCTCTCTCTTTCTCTCTCTCTCTTTCTCTTTCTCTTTCTCTCTATCTCTTTCTCTCTCTCTCTTTCTCTCTTTCTTTCTCTCTCTCTCTTTCCCTCTCTCTCTCTCTTTCTCTCCCTCTTTCTTTCTCTCTCTTTTCCTTCCTTCCCTTCTCTCACCATGTCCTGCTCCTCCTGTCGAGAACAGCTTGGGATCCTTGCCATGTCTTTGAAGCTCGGGACATGCAGAGGGAATTAAAAAGTTCAGCATGTTGACTTTTCGCGTGCCTCTGGCGGGGAGACCGAGCCGGGGGGAGGGTCTGGGGGGGGCGGTTTGGGAAGGAGGAGAGGCGGGAGGTTTGCTGGCGGAGATTAAGGGCAGCAGCCTGAGGCACTGGCCGACTGCCAGAGCTTTGACATAAACAAAGCTCATGCCAAGTTGCAGTTAGATGCCAGAATTCAGCGAGGAGCTTTTCGGACAATGCGTGTGTGCAGAGTTGGCTGGTGGGACAGTGGATTTAATACAAAGGGGTCTGTTCTTCGTGCCTATCGAGAGGACGAGACAAAATAGGCCAGTCAAAATACAGATACTTCCTGCAGTTTATAAAATCTCCACTGTCCAATCCAACTTTGTTTGAGGCGAGATACAGAAAGCATCACACCAACCGTCCGATGCCATTAAATATTAAATCATTCTGAACTGAATTTACTTTCTCTCTCAAGTTTACAAACTTTGCAGAGGCAGAGCGAGTAGGTCTCTCTCTCTCTCTCTCTCTCTCTCCGTTCCTCCCATCCACCGGTGAGTGTCAATTCCCCCCACAGAAGAAGGGAGACCGCAGTTGCGAGGTGAGCAGAGAGAGCGGGAGAGAGAGACAGACGAGGGGGGACTGACGCCAGCACGGTCGAGAGGAGCTTTTCGGCCTTGAGGGGGGAGGCGACTTTCAACAGATCAAAAGCTCCAAGGGGGCTTCAAGTGGCAGAGTTCTCCGAACTGGCGAGAGCTTCCCGCGATTGATTTGGGATCTGGGTTTTCCCGGAGGCGGCTGATTTACCGACTTTAACCAGACTGGGGGGGGGTGTGTGTGTGAACCCATAATTGGCCTCCCTTAGCTGCAGGGGGGGGGTCAGACTTGCCTCATTGCTGTATGAAACCCTCGTGCCCCACCTGCCTGCTTGCTTGCCTGTCGAATGCCCTCAGGAGGGGGTCTTCTGCTGGGGGGAGGGGGGCGGATTCGGGGAGGGCTGTAACCTTCGACCTCACACCTTTGACCATTTCCAGACTGCATTTTGTGACCTCAGGACGTCCCAAAGCTTCACGGCCAATGAAGTGCTTTTTTTTTTGAAGTGTTGTAATGTGGGAAACGCAGCAGCCGATTTGCGCACAGCAAGATCCCACGAACAGTAATGTGATAAATGACCCAGATCGTCTGCTTTCTTTTAGCGATGTTGGTCGAGGGATAAATATCGGGGCCCAGGACCCCGGGGAGAACTCCCCCCTGCTTTTCTTCCAATAGTGGGCCGTGGGATCTTTTACATCCACCTGAGAGGGGCAGACGGGGCCTCGGTTTAACGTCTCATCCCGAAAGACGGCCCCTCCGACAGTGCAGCGCTCCCTCAGTACCGACCCTCCGACAGTGCGGCGCTCCCTCAGTACCGACCCTCCGACAGTGCGGCGCTCCCTCAGTACCGACCCTCCGACAGTGCGGTGCTCCCTCAGTACCGACCCTCCGACAGTGCGGCGCTCCCTCAGTACAGACCCTCCGACAGTGCGGCGCTCCCTCAGTACCGACCCTCCGACAGTGCGGCGCTCCCTCAGTACCGACCCTCCGACAGTGCGGCGCTCCCTCAGTACCGACCCTCCGACAGTGCGGCGCTCCCTCAGTACTGACCCTCCGACAGTGCGGCGCTCCCTCAGTACCGATCCTCCGACAGTGCGGCGCTCCCTCAGTACTGACCCTCCGACAGTGCGGCGCTCCCTCAGTACTGACCCTCCGACAGTGCGGCGCTCCCTCAGTACTGACCCTCCGACAGTGCGGCGCTCCCTCAGTACCGACCCTCCGACAGTGCGGCGCTCCCTCAGTACCGACCCTCCGACAGTGCGGCTCTCCCTCAGTACCGACCCTCCGACAGTGCGGCGCTCCCTCAGTACCGACCCTCCGACAGTGCGGCGCTCCCTCAGTACTGATAGTCCTCCAGCTCCTCCAACCCTCCGAGATCTCTGCCCTCCTCCAATTCCGCCCTCTTGTCCATCCCCCTGATTCCCATCGCTCCACCATTGGCGGCCGTGCCTTCAGCTGCCTGAGCCCCCGAGCTCTGGAATTCCCTCCCTAAACCTCTCCGCCTCTCTCTCCTCCTTTAAGACGCTCCTTAAAACCTCCCTCTTTGACTGAGCTAAATGTAGAAAAGAAAGTTGTCATTTTACTATTTAAAGCTGAACGGGCCTCCTCCTGTTCCTGTGTAACAGGCTCGAGGGGGGCTGAATGGCCTCCTCCTGTTCCTGTGTAACAGGCTCGAGGGGGGCTGAATGGCCTCCTCCTGTTCCTGTGTAACAGGCTCGAGGGGCTGAATGGCCTCCTCCTGTTCCTGTGTAACAGGCTCGAGGGGGTGAATGGGCCTCCTCCTGTTCCTGTGTAACAGGCTCGAGGGGCTGAATGGCCTCCTCCTGTTCCTGTGTAACAGGCTCGAGGGGCTGAATGGGCCTCCTCCTGTTCCTGTGTAACAGGCTCGAGGAGGGCTGAATGGGCCTCCTCCTGTTCCTGTGTAACAGGCTCGAGGGGCTGAATGGCCTCCTCCTGTTCCTGTGTAACAGGCTCGAGGGGGGCTGAATGGCCTCCTCCTGTTCCTGTGTAACAGGCTCGAGGGGCTGAATGGCCTCCTCCTGTTCCTGTGTAACAGGCTCGAGGGGGGCTGAATGGCCTCCTCCTGTTCCTGTGTAACAGGCTCGAGGGGCTGAATGGCCTCCTCCTGTTCCTACGTTCCTATAACTACGGACGCCTCAGGAGCCCATGGTTTCCGACTCAAAGTGGTCACAGGGGGAAAGATGGACATCCCTGCCACTGGTTCACTGAGGTGCAGAGATCGCCCTGTGCGTTCTCGGTCAAGTTGGAGATCTTTAGGACCATGGGGAGACTCCTGAGCTGCCGACTCCCCCCTCAGACTGAACTTTTTTATTGTTTTCTGTGTCGTCGTTCTGCGATAGATTTTCGGTGAGCGGCAGGAAATTTACAGCAAACACAACTCAAACAGCAAACTGACCCAGACAGCAGTCTGGGACTCGGGGAGGTTCCTGCCGCCAGCTCTGACCGATGAGTCTCCGGACACCGGGTACATTGTCTGGATCACCACATCTGTCCGTGTGTGTGAGTGTGAGTGTGTGTACGTGTGTGTGTGAGTGTGAGTGTGTGTACGTGTGTGTGTGAGTGTGCGTGTGTGCGTGTGTCTCTTTGTGTGTTAGCGTCTGTGAGTGCGTCCATGGGTGTGAGTGTGTCCATGTGTGTGCGTGTGTGTGTCCATGGTTGTGAGTGTGTCCATGTGTGTGAGTGTGTGTGTGTCCATGTGTGTGTGTGTCCATGTATGTGAGTGTGTCCATGATTGTGAGTGTGTGTGTCCATGTGTGTGAGTGTGTCCATGTGTGTGAGTGTGTGTGTGTCCATGGGTGTGAGTGTGTGTGTGTCCATGTGTGTGTGTGTCCATGTGTGTGAGTGTGTCCATGATTATGAGTGTGTGTGTCCATGTGTGTGAGTGTGTCCATGTGTGTGAGTGTGTGTGTGTCCATGGGTGTGAGTGCGTGTGTGTCCATGTGTGTGTGTGTCCAAGATTGTGAGTGTGTGTGTGTCCATGTGTGTCAGTGTGTCCATGTGTGTGAGTGTGTGTGTCCATGTGTGTCAGTGTGTCCATGTGTCAGTATGTTCATGTGTGTGTGTGTGTCCATGTGTGTGTGTGTGTCCATGTGTGTGTGTGTGTCCATGTGTGTGTGTCCATGATTGTGAGTGTGTGTGTGTCCATGTGTGTGTGTGTCCAAGATTGTGAGTGTGTGTGTGTCCATGTGTGTCAGTGTGTCCATGTGTGTGAGTGTGTGTGTCCATGTGTGTGAGTGTGTCCATGTGTGTGAGTGTGTGTGTCCATGTGTGTCAGTGTGTCCATGTGTCAGTATGTTCGTGTGTGTGAGTGTGTCCATGTGAGTGTGTCCATGTGTGTGTGTGTCCATGATTGTGAGTGTGTGTGTGTGTCCATGTGTGTGTGTCCATGTGTGTGTGTCCATGATTGTGAGTGTGTGTGTGTCCATGTGTGTGTGTCCATGTGTGTGTGTCCATGATTGTGAGTGTGTGTGTGTCCATGTGTGTGTGTCCATGTGTGTGTGTCCATGATTGTGAGTGTGTGTGTGTCCATGTGTGTGTGTCCATGTGTGTGTGTCCATGATTGTGAGTGTGTGTGTGTCCATGTGTGTGTGTCCATGTGTGTGTGTCCATGATTGTGAGTGTGTGTGTGTCCATGTGTGTGTGTCCATGTGTGTGTGTCCATGATTGTGAGTTTGTGTGTGTCCATGTGTGTGTGTCCATGATTGTGAGTGTGTGTGTGTCCATGTGTGTGTGTCCATGTGTGTGTGTCCATGATTGTGAGTGTGTGTGTGTCCATGTGTGTGTGTCCATGTGTGTGTGTCCATGATTGTGAGTGTGTGTGTCCATGTGTGTGTGTGTCCATGTGTCCGTGAGTGTGTGTGTGTCCATGTGTGTGTGTCCATGATTGTGAGTGTGTGTGTCCATGTGTGTGTGTGTATGTGTTCATGTGTGTGTGAGTGTGTTTGCGTGTCCACATGTATGTATGCGTGTGTGTGCTTGTGCGTGGCAAGTAAAATTGGAGGCGGGGTTTAAATCAGGGACTGGTGTTAAATTAGGGGTGCGGAGCTCCCTCAGTACTGACCCTCCGACAGTGCGGAGCTCCCTCAGTACCGACCCTCCGACAGTGCGGTGCTCCCTCAGTACCGACCCTCCGACAGTGCGGAGCTCCCTCAGTACTGACCCTCCGACAGTGCGGCGCTCCCTCAGTACTGACCCTCCGACAGTGCGGAGCTCCCTCAGTACCGACCCTCCGACAGTGCGGCGCTCCCTCAGTACCGACCCTCCGACAGTGCGGCGCTCCCTCAGTACCGACCCTCCGACAGTGCGGCGCTCCCTCAGTACCGACCCTCCGACAGTGCGGCGCTCCCTCAGTACTGGTACTGGGAGTTTTGGCCTGGATTATGGGGCTCGAGTCTCTGGAGTGGGGGCTTGAACCCACGACCTTCTGACTCAGAGGCAAGACTGCTCCCCACTGAGCGCTATCATCTCTGCTTATGCTCATGTATTTATATATTTAATTATTATTAAAATCTTGTGTAAGGCGCAGATTTCCAGTCTACAATCCTTCGCTATCTGTTATCATGATTGCGGTCACAATATTGTTCCAACATTGCAAAATGCTATGTCAACATTTCCCCTTCAATTTTACTATGTAAACGGTCACGGTGTCATGGCGGGGCGCTGGCCACCAGGTGGCGCTGTGGAGCGGGTTTCTGAAGCGTCTCTGCCAGTTCTGTGGCCGTGCGGTGCGGGCGAATGAGGACGCAATTTTTGCGCGGGGAGTCATCAAAGTTTTCTGCCGATTGAATTGCTACAGGCGAAAATTATTCGACAATGTCGGGGAGGCCCGCAGGAGGGCGCCAGGCTCCCGATGCTGCCTTGGTGCCGATCGTTGGGACGGCAAGGCACAGCGAGATCCCAGACCCGCTCCAGACGTTCAGGAACAGGGAACTGAAAGCTTTGGGGGTAAGGATTGCTCCCTCCGCAGATATCCCTCTCTGCTGCTGAACAGACATGTGGCAGATGAAATTTAACGCAGAGCAACGTGAAGTGATATATTTTGGTAGGACGAACGAGGAGAGGCAATAGAAACGAAATGGTCCAATTTTAAAGGGGGCGCAGGAACAGAGAGACCTGGGGGGGTGTGTACACCAATCTTTGAAGGTGGCAGGACAAGTTGAGAAGGTTGTTAAAAAAGCATATGGGATCCTGGGCTTTATTAATAGAGGCACGGAGCACAAAAGCAAGGGAGTTATGCTAAACCTTTATAAAACACTGGGGTAGACCTCAACTGGAGCATTGTGTCCAATTCTGGGCCCCGCACTCTTTAGGAAGGATGTCCAGGGTCTCGGAGAGGATGCAGAGGAGATTTCCCAGAATGGGACCAGGGATGAGGGACCTCAGTTATGTGGAGAAACTGGGAATTGTTCTCCTCAGAGCAGAGAAGGTTAAGGGGAGATTCGATCGAGGGGTTCGAAATCAGGAGGGGTTTTGAGAATTCTCCCCGACTTGTGCTTGGGCCTGAGCTGAGCAGCTCTGGTTGAACACAGCTCCACCATCCCAGGTTAATGCCAAGGCCCTGCAACAGGCCCCAGACCCCAGACTCCTGCCCCAGACCTCAGGCCCCAGGCCCCACATCCCAGGCTCCAGGCCCCAGGTTTCAGGCCTCAGGCCCCAGATCCCAGGCTCCAGGCCCCAGGCCCCAGGCTCCAGGCCCCAGATCCCAGGCTCCAGGGCCCAGATCTCAGGCTCCAGGCTCCAGGTTTCAGGCAAACCACGAGCAATGTCATCTCCATCCACTCACAGTGTGCCACCAATTCCCGTTAGCAACTCGAGCACTGGGGTTCATTTCTAGAGGGATAGAATTGAAAAGCAGAGAAGTTATGTTAAACTGGTATAGAACCTTGGTTAGACCACACTTGGAGCACTGTGCCCAGTTCTGGTCTCCATATACCTGGGTTAGACCACACTTGGAGCACTGTGCCCAGTTCTGGTCTCCATATACCTTGGTTGGACCACACTTGGAGCACTGTGCACAGTTCTGGTCTCCATATACCTTGGTTAGACCACACTTGGAGCACTGTGAACAGTTCTGGTCTCCATATACCTTGGTTAGACCACACTTGGAGCACTGTGTACAGTTCTGGTCTCCATATACCTTGGTTAGACCACACTTGGAGCACTGTACACAGTTCTGGTCTCCATATACCTTGGTTAGACCACACTTGGAGCACTGTGCACAGTTCTGGTCTCCAGATGCCTTGGTTAGACCACACTTGGAGCACTGTGCACAGTTCTGGTCTCCAGATGCCTTGGTTAGACCACACTTGGAGCACTGTGCACAGTTCTGGTCTCCATATACCTTGGTTAGACCACACTTGGAGCACTGTGCACAGTTCTGGTCTCCATATACCTTGGTTAGACCACACTTGGAGCACTGTGCACAGTTCTGGTCTCCATATGCCTTGGTTAGACCACACTTGGAGCACTGTGCACAGTTCTGGTCTCCATATACCTTGGTTAGACCACACTTGGAGCACTGTGCACAGTTCTGGTCTCCATATGCCTTGGTTAGACCACACTTGGAGCACTGTGCACAGTTCTGGTCTCCATATACCTTGGTTGGACCACACTTGGAGCACTGTGCACAGTTCTGGTCTCCATATGCCTTGGTTAGACCACACTTGGAGCACTGTGCACAGTTCTGGTCTCCATATGCCTTGGTTAGACCACACTTGGAGCACTGTGCACAGTTCTGGTCTCCATATGCCTTGGTTAGACCACACTTGGAGCACTGTGCACAGTTCTGGTCTCCATATGCCTTGGTTAGACCACACTTGGAGCACTGTGCACAGTTCTGGTCTCCATATACCTTGGTTAGACCACACTTGGAGCACTGTGCACAGTTCTGGTCTCCATATACCTTGGTTAGACCACACTTGGAGCACTGTGCACAGTTCTGGTCTCCATATGCCTTGGTTAGACCACACTTGGAGCACTGTGCACAGTTCTGGTCTCCATATACCTTGGTTAGACCACACTTGGAGCACTGTGCACAGTTCTGGTCTCCATATGCCTTGGTTAGACCACACTTGGAGCACTGTGCACAGTTCTGGTCTCCATATACCTTGGTTAGACCACACTTGAAGCACTGTGCACAGTTCTGGTCTCCATATACCTTGGTTAGACCACACTTGGAGCACTGTGCACAGTTCTGGTCTCCATATACCTTGGTTGGACCACACTTGGAGCACTGTGCACAGTTCTGGTCTCCATATGCCTTGGTTAGACCACACTTGGAGCACTGTGCACAGTTCTGGTCTCCATATGCCTTGGTTAGACCACACTTGGAGCACTGTGCACAGTTCTGGTCTCCATATGCCTTGGTTAGACCACACTTGGAGCACTGTGCACAGTTCTGGTCTCCATATACCTTGGTTAGACCACACTTGGAGCACTGTGCACAGTTCTGGTCTCCATATTATAAAAAGGATATAGAGGCACTGGAGAAGGTGCAAAAAAAGATTCACAAGGATGATCCCAGAACTGAGAGGTTTATAACTATCAGGAAAGACTGAACAGGCTGGGGCTCTTTTCTCTGGAAAAGAGAAGGCTGAGGGGTGACCTGATGGAGGTCTTTAAGATTATGAAAGGGTTCGATAGGGTAGACATAGAGAAGATGTTTCCCCTTGTGGGGGAGACCAGAACCAGGGGCCATAAATATAAGATCGTCACTAATAAATCCAATCGGGAATTCAGGAGAAACTTCTTTCCCCAGAGAGCGGTGGGAATGTGGAACTCGCTCCCACAAGGAGTAGTTGAGGTGAATAGTGTAGATGGATTTAAGGGGAAGCTCGATAAACACATGAGGGAGAGAGGAATAGAAGGAGATGGTGATAGGGTGAGATGGAGTAGGGAGGGAGGAGGCTCGTGTGGAGCATAAACACCGGGATAGACCTGTTGGGCCGAATGGCCTGTTTCTATGCTGTACATTTGATATTACTCGATGTAAAGTCCCCGCTCTCTTCAATTCCAGGTCGCCTTGGTGATGTTGGGGATAATTCAGTGCGGGATGGGAATTCCACCTTTCCTGGCGATCCCACTGGACTTCAGCCAGAGCGGAATTCCTTTTATCATTGCGATACTGGTGAGTTTGACCTCCGCCTCTCGCTGCAGAGCGGGACGGTATAATCGACGGTTGGAGTCCGTTACATCCCCCACCTCTCCTTCGCATGTCCATAATCCAGGCCGACACTCCCTCGGTGTCCCAGTACTGAGGGAGCGCCGCACTGTCGGAGGGTCGGTACTGAGGGAGCGCCGCACTGTCGGAGGGTCAGTACTGAGGGAGCGCCGCACTGTCGGACGGTCAGTACTGAGGGAGCGCCGCACTGTCGGGGGGTCGGTACTGAGGGAGCGCCGCACTGTCGGAGGGTCAGTACTGAGGGAGCGCCGCACTGTCGGAGGGTCAGTACTGAGGGAGCGCCGCACTGTCGGAGGGTCAGTACTGAGGGAGCGCCACGCTGTCGGAGGGTCGGTACTGAGGGAGCGCCGCACTGTCGGAGGGTCAGTACTGAGGGAGCGCCGCACTGTCGGAGGGTCGGTACTGAGGGAGCGCCGCACTGTCGGAGGGTCGGTACTGAGGGAGCGCCGCACTGTCGGAGGGTCGGTACTGAGGGAGCGCCGCACTGTCGGAGGGTCGGTACTGAGGGAGCGCCGCACTGTCGGAGGGTCGGTACTGAGGGAGCGACGCATTGTCGGAGGGTCAGTACTGAGGGAGCGCCGCACTGTCGGAGGGTCGGTACTGAGGGAGAGCCGCACTGTCGGAGGGTCGGTACTGAGGGAGTGCCGCACTGTCGGACGGTCAGTACTGAGGGAGCGCCGCACTGTCGGAGGGTCGGTACTGAGGGAGCGCCGCACTGTCGGAGGGTCGGTACTGAGGGAGCGCCGCACTGTCGGAGGGTCGGTACTGAGGGAGCACCGCATTGTCGGAGGGTCAGTACTGAGGGAGCGCCGCACTGTCGGAGGGTCGGTACTGAGGGAGAGCCGCACTGTCGGAGGGTCAGTACTGAGGGAGCGCTGCACTGTCGGAGGGTCAGTACTGAGGGAGTGCCGCACTGTCGGAGGTGCCGTCTTTCGGGATGAGACGTTAAACCGAGGGCCCCGTCTGCCCCTCTCGGGTGGATGTAAAAGATCCCACGGCCCACTATTGGAAGAAGAGCAGGGGGGAGTTCTCCCCGGGGTCCTGGGCCCCGATATTTATCCCTCACCCAACACTCTGTCCAGTACCGAGCTCTGTGTGGGGCTCGATCCCGCACTGAGTTCAGTTATCTCAGGAGGCCATTCAGCCCCTCGAGACTGAACCTACCCTGTTCCTCCATTGAGTGACCATTTGTGTTGTTGGAGCTGCACTCATCCAGGCAAGTGGAGAGTATTCCATCACACTCCTGACTTGTGCCTCGTAGATGGTGGAAAGGCTTTGGGGAGTCAGGAGGTGAGTCACTCTCCGCAGAATACCCAGCCTCTGACCTGCTCTTCGGGTCTCCCCGTCCACAAACTCCATTCCCTCGCCACCGACTCCATCCCTCTCCCTCGGCCACTGTCTGAGGCGGAACCAGACTGTCCCTATCTCTCTAACCTCCTCCAGCCCCCTACGACCATCCAAGATCTCTGCCCTCCTCCAATTCCGCCCTCTTGTCCATCCCCCTCGATTCCCATCGCTCCACCATTGGCGGCCGTGCCTTCAGCTGCCCGGGGCCCCGAGCTCTGGAATTCCCTCCCTAAACCTCTCCCCCTCTCTCTCCTCCTTTAAGACGCTCCTTAAAACCTCCCTCCTTGACCGAGCTTTTGGTCACCTGTCCTAAGATCTCCTTACGTGTCCCGGTTTCTCTGAGTTACGCTCCTGTGACGTGCTTTGGGATGTTTTACGATGTTAAAGATGGTGTGGAGATGATAGTTGTTGTCGTTGCTGCCATGTTTTCGGCCAATGGCCAGGATTTTGATGGTGGGCGATTTGGGCCTTGGTCGTTTCCAGGCAGATATGGTTGGTGTGTCCATGTCGGAGAGATATTAACGGCCTCTTCTTTGTCTCAGTTTCTTGTTTCAGGCTCCCTGGCCATCGTAAGTGAGAAGGACCCTCAGAAAGGTCTCGTGAGTACAGAAGTCAAGCAATAACTGATGGGGGGGGGGGTCTAAGGATCCATGGCGTCTGTCCTGCTCAACGTGTGACCATCGACCTGCTGTCCCTTTTACTGTGGTGGTTCACACAATTGCGTAAACCCACCCCCACATATTGACCGTCCTCGAAGAGAGGGTGCCGACTGCAGTCGGAGGGTCACAGCTTCGAACAACACCCTCCCGCCCCGGGGTCCGTAACACGCTGTAAAAATGGACCCCCATTGGGATATCACTGCCTCTCCCCCTCCCTCTCCGAAGGACGTGGGTTCGAGCCCCCCCCCTCATAATCCAGGCCCGCACTCCCCCGGTGTCCAAGTACTGAGACGTTAAACCGAGGGCCCCGTCTGCCCCTCTCGGGTGGGTGTAAAAGACCCCACGGCCCACTATTGGAAGAAGAGCAGGGGGGAGTTCTCCCCGGGGTCCTGGGCCCCGATATTTATCCCTCGACCAACATCAGTAAAACCAGATGATCTGGGTCATTTATCACATTGCTGTTTGTGGGATCTTCCTGTGCGCAAATCGGCTTCCCACATTACAACAGTGAGCGCACTTCAAAAAAAGTCCTTCATTGGCCGTGAAGCTTTGGGACGTCCTGAGGTGGTGAAAGGGGCCGGAGAGAAATGGGAGGCCTTAATTTTTTACTTCCTTTCTCCTTCTCCCCTCCCTCCTTCTCCCCTCCCTCCTTCTCCTCTCCCTCCTTCTCCTCTCCCTCCTTCTCCCCTCCCTCCTTCTCCCCTCCCTCCTTCTCCTCTCCCTCCTTCTCCTCTCCCTCCTTCTCCCCTCCCTCCTTCTCGCCTCCCTCCTTCTCCCCTCCCTCCTTCTCCTCTCCCTCCTTCTCCGCTCCCTCCTTCTCCCCTCCCTCCTTCTCCTCTCCCTCCTTCTCCCCTCCCTCCTTCTCCGCTCCCTCATTCTCCTCTCCCTCCTTCTCCTCTCCCTCCTTCTCCTCTCCCTCCTTCTCCCTCCCTCCTTCTCCGCTCCCTCCTTCTCCCCTCCCTCCTTCTCGCCTCCCTCCTTCTCCCCTCCCTCCTTCTCCCCTCCCTCCTTCTCCCCTCCCTCCTTCTCCGCTCCCTCCTTCTCCCCTCCCTCCTTCTCCGCTCCCTCCTTCTCCACTCCCTCCTTCTCCCCTCCCTCCTTCTCCCTCCCTCCTTCTCCGCTCCCTCCTTCTCCCCTCCCTCCTTCTCCCTTCCCTCCTTCTCCCCTCCCTCCTTCTCCCCTCCCTCCTTCTCCCCTCCTCCTTCTCCCCTCCCTCCTTCTCCCCTCCCTCCTTCTCCGCTCCCTCCTTCTCCCCTCCCTCCTTCTCCGCTCCCTCATTCTCCTCTCCCTCCTTCTCCTCTCCCTCCTTCTCCTCTCCCTCCTTCTCCCTCCCTCCTTCTCCGCTCCTCCTTCTCCCCTCCTCCTTCTCGCCTCCCTCCTTCTCCCCTCCCTCCTTCTCCCCTCCCTCCTTCTCCCCTCCCTCCTTCTCCGCTCCCTCCTTCTCCCCTCCCTCCTTCTCCGCTCCCTCCTTCTCCTCTCCCTCCTTCTCCCCTCCCTCCTTCTCCTCTCCCTCCTTCTCCGCTCCCTCCTTCTCCCTCCTCTCCCTCTCCTCCTTCTCCCTCCTCCTTCTCCCCTCCCTCCTTCTCCCCTCCCTCCTTCTCCCTCCCTCCTTCTCCCCTCCCTCCTCTCTCCCTCCTCCTTCTCCCTCCCTCCTTCTCCCTCCCTCCTTCTCCGCTCCCTCCTTCTCCCTCCCTCCTTCTCCGCTCCCTCCTTCTCCCTCCCTCCTTCTCCGCTCCCTCCTTCTCCCCTCCCTCCTTCTCCGCTCCCTCCTTCTCCCCTCCCTCCTTCTCCGCTCCCTCCTTCTCCCCTCCCTCCTTCTCCTCCTCCCTCCCTCCTTCTCCGCTCCCTCCTTTCTCCGCTCCCTCCTTCTCCGCTCCCTCCTTCTCCCTCCCTCCTTCTCCCCTCCTCCTTCTCCTCCTCTCCGCTCCTCTTCTCCGCTCCCTCCTTCTCCGCTCCCTCCTTCTCCCTCCCTCCTTCTCCGCTCCCTCCTTCTCCCCCCCTCTCCCTCCCTCCTTCTCCGCTCCCTCCTTCTCCCCTCCCTCCTTCTCCGCTCCCTCCTTCTCCTCTCCCTCCTTCTCCCCTCACTCCTTCTCCCCTCCCTCCTTCTCCCTCCCTCCTTCTCCGCTCCCTCCTTCTCCCCTCCCTCCTTCTCCCTCCCTCCTTCTCCCTCCCTCCTTCTCGCTCCTTCTCCCCTCCCTCCTTCTCCGCTCCCTCCTTCTCCTCTCCCTCCTTCTCCGCTCCCTCCTTCTCCGCTCCCTCCTTCTCCGCTCCCTCCTTCTCCTCTCCCTCCTTCTCCGCTCCCTCCTTCTCCCCCCCTCCTTCTCCCCTCACTCCTTCTCCCCTCCCTCCTTCTCCCCTCCCTCCTTCTCCGCTCCCTCCTTCTCCGCTCCCTCCTTCTCCCTCCCTCCTTCTCCCCTCCCTCCTTCTCCGCTCCCTCCTTCTCCTCTCCCTCCTTCTCCGCTCCCTCCTTCTCCCCCCCCTCCTTCTCCCCTCCCTCCTTCTCCCCTCCCTCCTTCTCCCCTCCCTCCTTCTCCCCTCCCTCCTTCTCCGCTCCCTCCTTCTCCCCACCCTCCTTCTCCGCTCCCTCCTTCTCCGCTCCCTCCTTCTCCCCTCCCTCCTTCTCCGCTCCGCCTTCTCCCCTCCCTCCTTCTCCCCCCCCTCCTTCACCCCTCCCTCCTTCTCCCCTCCCTCCTTCTCCGCTCCCTCCTTCTCCCTCCCTCCTTCTCCGCTCCCTCCTTCTCCTCTCCCTCCTTCTCCTCTCCCTCCTTCTCCCCTCCCGCCTTCTCCCCTCCCTCCTTCTCCCCCCCTCCTTCACCCCTCCCTCCTTCTCCCCTCCCTCCTTCTCCGCTCCCTCCTTCTCCCCTCCCTCCTTCTCCGCTCCCTCCTTCTCCTCTCCCTCCTTCTCCTCTCCTCTTCCCCTCCTCCTTCTCCCCTCCCTCCTTCTCCCCTCCCTCCTTCTCCCCTCCCTCCTTCTCCTCTCCCTCCTTCTCCTCTCCCTCCTTCTCCCCTCCCTCCTTCTCCCTCCCTCCTTCTCCTCCCTCTCTCCCCTCCCTCCTTCTCCTCTCTCCTTCTCCGCTCCCTCCTTCTCCCCTCCCTCCTTCTCCGCTCCCTCCTTCTCCTCTCCCTCCTTCTCCGCTCCCTCCTTCTCCCCTCCCTCCTTCTCCCCTCCCTCCTTCTCCGCTCCCTCCTTCTCCCCTCCCTCCTTCTCCGCTCCTCCTTCTCCCCTCCCTCCTTCTCCGCTCCCTCCTTCTCCCTCCCTCCTTCTCCGCTCCCTCCTTCTCCCATCCCTCCTTCTCCTCTCCCTCCTTCTCCCCTCCCTCCTTCTCACCTCCCTCCTTCTCCCCTCCCTCCTTCTCCCCTCCCTCCCTCTCCCCTCCCTCCTTCTCCGCTCCCTCCTTCTCCGCTCCCTCCTTCTCCTCTCCCTCCTTCTCCGCTCCCTCCTTCTCCCCTCCCTCCTTCTCCTCTCCCTCCTTCTCCGCTCCCTCCTTCTCCCCTCCCTCCTTCTACCCTCCCTCCTTCTCCGCTCCCTCCTTCTCCCCTCCCTCCTTCTCCGCTCCCTCCTTCTCCCCTCCCTCCTTCTCCGCTCCCTCCTTCTCCCTCCCTCCTTCTCCCCTCCCTCCTTCTCCCCTCCCTCCTTCTCCTCTCCCTCCTTCTCCCTCCCTCCTTCTCCTCTCCCTCCTTCTCCGCTCCCTCCTTCTCCCCCCACTCCTTCTCCCCCCATCCTTCTCCGCTCCTCCTTCTCCCCTCCATCCTTCTCCCCTCCATCCTTCTCCTCTCCCTCCTTCTCCCTCCCTCCTTCTCCTCTCCCTCCTTCTCCCCCCTCCTTCTCCTCTCCCTCCTTCTCCGCTCCCTCCTTCTCCCCTCCCTCCTTCTCCGCTCCCTCCTTCTCCCCTCCCTCCTTCTCCCCTCCCTCCTTCTCCCCTCCCTCCTTCTCCTCTCCCTCCTTCTCCGCTCGATCCTTCTCCGCTCCCTCCTTCTCCTCTCCCTCCTTCTCCCCTCCTCCTTCTCCTCTCCCTCCTTCTCGCTCCCTCCTTCTCCCCTCCCTCCTTCTCCCCTCCCTCCTTCTCCGCTCCCTCCTTCTCCCCTCCCTCCTTCTCCGCTCCCTCCTTCTCCCCTCCCTCCTTCTCCGCTCCCTCCTTCTCCCCACCCTCCTTCTCCCCTCCCTCCTTCTCCTCTCCCTCCTTCTCCGCTCCCTCCTTCTCCCCCACTCCTTCTCCCCCCCCTCCTTCTCCCCTCCCTCCTTCTCCCCTCCCTCCTTCTCCTCTCTCTCCTTCTCCCCCCCTCCTTCTCCCCTCCCTCCTTCTCCCCCCCTCCTTCTCCCCTCCCTCCTTCTCCTCTCCCTCCTTCTCCCCTCCCTCCTTCTCCCCTCCCTCCTTCTCCGCTCCCTCCTTCTCCCCTCCCTCCTTCTCCGCTCCCTCCTTCTCCGCTCCCTCCTTCTCCCCCCCTCCTTCTCACCCCCCTCCTTCTCCGCTCCCTCCTTCTCCCCTCCCTCCTTCTCCGCTCCCTCCTTCTCCCCTCCCTCCTTCTCCTCTCCCTCCTTCTCCGCTCCCTCCTTCTCCCCTCCCTCCTTCTCCCCTCCCTCCTTCTCCTCTCCCTCCTTCTCCCCCCCTCCTTCTCCTCTCCCTCCTTCTCCCCTCCCTCCTGTCCTCTCCCTCCTTCTCCCCTCCCTCCTTCTCCTCTCCCTCCTTCTCCGCTCCCTCCTTCTCCCCTCCCTCCTTCTCCTCTCCCTCCTTCTCCCCCCCTCCTTCTCCTCTCCCTCCTTCTCCCCCCCTCCTTCTCACCCCCCTCCTTCTCCGCTCCCTCCTTCTCCCCTCCCTCCTTCTCCGCTCCCTCCTTCTCCCCTCCCTCCTTCTCCTCTCCCTCCTTCTCCGCTCCCTCCTTCTCCCCTCCCTCCTTCTCCCCTCCCTCCTTCTCCTCTCCCTCCTTCTCCCCCCCTCCTTCTCCTCTCCCTCCTTCTCCCCTCCCTCCCTGTCCTCTCCCTCCTTCTCCCCTCCTCCTTCTCCTCTCCCTCCTTCTCCGCTCCCTCCTTCTCCCCTCCCTCCTTCTCCTCTCCCTCCTTCTCCCCCCCTCCTTCTCCTCTCTCTCCTTCTCCTCTCCCTCCTTCTCCGCTCCCTCCTTCTCCGCTCCCTCCTTCTCCCCTCCCTCCTTCTCCTCTCCCTCCTTCTCCGCTCCTCCTTCTCCCTCCCTCCTTCTCCTCTCACTCCTTCTCCGCTCCCTCCTTCTCCGCTCCCTCCTTCTCCTCTCCCTCCTTCTCCCCTCCCTCCTTCTCCCTCCCTCCTTCTCCCTCCCTCCTTCTCCTCTCCCTCCTTCTCCCCTCCCTCCTTCTCCTCTCCCTCCTTCTCCCCCCTCCTTCTCCTCTCCTCCTTCTCCGCTCCCTCCTTCTCCCTCCCTCCTTCTCCTCTCCCTCCTTCTCCGCTCCCTCCTTCTCCCCTCCCTTCTTCTCCCTCCCTCCTTCTCCCCTCCCTCCTTCTCCTCTCCCTCCTTCTCCGCTCCCTCCTTCTCCGCTCCCTCCTTCTCCGCTCCCTCCTTCTCCCCTCCCTCCTTCTCCCCTCCCTCCTTCTCCTCTCCCTCCTTCTCCTCTCCTCCTTCTCCCCTCCCTCCTTCTCGCCTCCCTCCTTCTCCGCTCCCTCCTTCTCCCCCCTTCCTTCTCACCCCCTCCTTCTCCCCTCCCTCCTTCTCCCCTTCCCTCCTTCTCCTCTCCCTCCTTCTCCCCCACTCCTTCTCCTCTCCTCCTTCTCCCCTCCCTCCCTCTCCTCTCCCTCCTTCTCCCCTCCCTCCTTCTCCTCTCCCTCCTTCTCCGCTCCCTCCTTCTCCCCTCCCTCCTTCTCCCCCCCTCCTTCTCCTCTGCCTCCTTCTCCCCCCCCTCCTTCTCCGCTCCCTCCTTCTCCCCTCCCTCCTTCTCCTCTCCCTCCTTCTCCCCCCCTCCTTCTCCTCTCCTCCTTCTCCGCTCCCTCCTTCTCCCCTCCCTCCTTCTCCTCTCACTCCTTCTCCGCTCCCTCCTTCTCCGCTCCCTCCTTCTCCTCTCCCTCTTCTCCCCTCCCTCCTTCTCCCCTCCCTCCTTCTCCCTCCCTCCTTCTCCCCTCCCTCCTTCTCCTCTCCCTCCTTCTCCCCCCTCCTTCTCCTCTCCCTCCTTCTCCGCTCCTCCTTCTCCCCTCCCTCCTTCTCCTCTCCCTCCTTCTCCGCTCCTCCTTCTCCCCTCCCTTCTTCTCCCTCCCTCCTTCTCCTCTCCTCCTTCTCGCTCCCTCCTTCTCGCTCCTCCTTCTCCTCTCCCTCCTTCTCCCTCCCTCCTTCTCCCCTCCCTCCTTCTCCTCTCCCTCCTTCTCCCCTCCCTCCTTCTCCTCTCCCTCCTTCTCCTCTCCCTCCTTCTCCCCTCCCACCTTCTCCGCTCCCTCCTTCTCCTCTCCCTCCTTCTCCCCTCCCTCCTTCTCCCCTCCCTCCTTCTCCTCTCCCTCCTTCTCCGCTCCCTCCTTCTCCCCTCCCTCCTTCTCCTCTCCCTCCTTCTCCTCTCCCTCCTTCTCCTCTCCCTCCTTCTCCCCTCCCTCCTTCTCCCTCCCTCCTTCTCCTCTCCTCCTTCTCCTCTCCCTCCTTCTCCCCTCCTCCTTCTCCTCTCCCTCCTTCTCCCCTCCCTCCTTCTCCCCTCCCTCCTTCTCCCCTCCCTCCTTCTCCGCTCCCTCCTTCTCCCCTCCCTCCTTCTCCTCTCCCTCCTTCTCCCCTCCCTCCTTCTCCGCTCCCTCCTTCTCCCCTCCTCCTTCTCCCCTCCCTCCTTCTCCCTCCCTCCTTCTCCCCTCCCTCCTTCTCCCCTCCCTCCTTCTCCTCTCCCTCCTTCTCCCTCCCTCCTCTCCCTCCCTCCTTCTCCGCTCCTCCTTCTCCCTCCTTCTCCTCTCCTCCTTCTCCTCTCCTCCTTCTCGCTCCCTCCTTCTCCGCTCCCTCCTTCTCCCCTCCCTCCTTCTCCCTCCCTCCTTCTCCCCTCCCACCTTCTCCCCTCCCTCCTTCTCCTCTCCCCTCCTTCTCCTCTCCCTCCTTCTCCTCTCCCTCCTTCTCCGCTCCCTCCTTCTCCCCTCCCTCCTTCCCCCTCCCTCCTTCTCCGCTCCCTCCTTCTCCCCTCCCTCCTTCTCCTCTCCCTCCTTCTCCTCTCCCTCCTTCTCCGCTCCTCCTTCTCCCCTCCCTCCTTCTCCTCTCCCTCCTTCTCCTCTCCCTCCTTCTCCGCTCCCTCCTTCTCTTCTCCCTCCTTCTCCCCTCCCTCCTTCTCCCTCCCTCCTTCTCCGCTCCCTCCTTCTCCCCTCCCTCCTTCTCCTCTCCCTCCTTCTCCCCTCCCTCCTTCTCCTCTCCCTCCTTCTCCCTCCCTCTTCTCCCCTCCCTCCTTCTCCCCCTCCCTCCTTCTCCCTCCCTCCTTCTCCTCTCCCTCCTCTCCCCTCCCTCCTTCTCCTCTCCTCCTTCTCCCCTCCCTCCTTCTCCCCTCCCTCCTTCTCCCTCCCTCTTCTCCTCTCCCTCCTTCTCCCTCCCTCCTTCTCCCCTCCCTCCTTCTCCGCTCCCTCCTTCTCCCCTCCCTCCTTCTCGCTCCCTCCTTCTCCTCTCCCTCCTTCTCCCCTCCGTCCTTCTCGCTCCCTCCTTCTCCCTCCCTCTTCTCCGCTCCCTCCTTCTCCCCCCTCCTTCTCCCCTCCCTCCTTCTCCTCTCCCTCCTTCTCCCCTCCCTCCTTCTCCTCCTCTTCTCCTCTCCCTCCTTCTCCTCTCCCTCCTTCTCCCGCTCCCTCCTTCTCCCTCCCTCCTTCTCCGCTCCCTCCTTCTCCCCTCCTCCTTCTCCCTCCCTCTTCTCCTATCCCTCCTTCTCCCCTCCCTCCTTCTCCTCCCTCCTTCTCCTCTCCCTCCTTCTCCTCTCCCTCCTTCTCCGCTCCCTCCTTCTCCCCTCCCTCCTTCTCCTCTCCCTCCTTCTCCGCTCCCTCCTTCTCCTCTCCCTCCTTCTCCCCTCCCTCCTTCTCCTCTCCTCCTTCTCCGCTCCCTCCTTCTCCGCTCCCTCCTTCTCCCCTCCCTCCTTCTCCTCTCCCTCCTTCTCCGCTCCCTCCTTCTCCTCTCCTCTCCTCTCCTCCTTCTCCGCTCCTCCTTCTCCCCTCCCTCCTTCTCCGCTCCCTCCTTCTCCGCTCCCTCCTTCTCCCCTCCCTCCTTCTCCCCTCCTTCTCCTCTCCGTCCTTCTCCCCTCCCTCCTTCTCCGCTCCCTCCTTCTCCGCTCCCTCCTTCTCCCTCCCTCCTTCTCCCCTCCTTCTCCTCTCCGTCCTTCTCCCCTCCCTCCTTCTCCTCTCCCTCCTTCTCACCTCCCTCCTTCTCCCCTCCCTCTTCTCCCCTCTTCTCCCCTTCCTCCTTCTCCCCTCCTTCTCCTCTCCCTCCTTCTCTCATCCTCCTCCCCTCCCTCCTTCTTGCCTCCCTCCTTCTCCCCTCCTCCTTCTCCCCTCCTTCTCCTCTCCCTCCTTCTCGCCTCCCTCCTTCTCCCCTCCCTCCTTCTCCCCTCCTTCTCCTCTCCCTCCTTCTCTCATCCTCCTCCCCTCCCTCCTTCTCCCTCCCTCCTTCTCCCCTCCCTCCTTCTCCCCTCCCTCCTTCTCCTCTCCCTTCTTCTCCCCTTCCTCCTCCCCCTCATCCCTCTCTCCTCCTTTCTCCTCTCTCCCCATCGTCCCTCACCCCCTCCTCTCTCTCCCCTCTCTCCTCCCTTGTCCCGTCTCTTCCCCTCCCTCTTTCCTCCCTTGTCCCCTCTCCCCCTCCCTCTCTTCTCCCTTGTCCCCTCTCTCCCCCTCCCTCTCTCCTTCCATGTCCCCTCTCTCCCCCTCCCTCTTTCCTCCCTTGTCCTCTCTCTCCCCATCCTTCTCTCCTCCCTCCTTCTCTCATCCTCCTCCCCTCCCTCCTTCTCGCCTCCCCTCCCTTCTCCCCTCCCTCCTTCTCCCCTCCTTCTCCCCTCCTCCTTCTCCCCTCCCTCCTTCTCCCTCCCTCCTTCTCCTCTCCCTTCTTCTCCCTCCCTCCTCTCTCCCCCTCCCTCTCTCCTCCCTTGTCCCCTCTCTCCCCCTCCCTCTCTCCTCCCATGTCCCCCTCTCCCCCTCCCTCTCTGCTCCCTTGTCCCCTCTA
>NW_027139277.1:329936-362436 GCF_035084215.1 Heptranchias perlo
GCCTCGAGCGGAGTGAGTGTGAGCTCTGACACAGATGGGATGTGTTCACACTGACGAGATCCACTTTACTCTTATCCGTTAGGTGATTATTTCCACAATTGCGATGCTGCTCCTCTTGCTCACTCTCCTGGAGGTCGTTATTTCAATCGTGCTCGCCGTCTACGCCAGGAAGGCATTGAGGGCCATAACATTCCGCGATATGGTGAGCAGAGGGCGCCCAGAGGGGGGTCACGGGAAAGGGGGCAACACGGGGTCACGGGAAAGGGGGCAACACGGGGTCACGGGAAAGGGGGCAACACGGGGTCACGGGAAAGGGGGCAACACGGGGTCACGGGAAAGGGGGAAACACGGGGTCACGGGAAAGGGGGCAACACGGGGTCATGGGAAAGGGGGCAACACGGGGTCATGGGAAAGGGAGGAACACGGAGGTCACGAGCAGGGGCACAACACGGGGTCATGAGAAAGGGGGCAACACGGGGTCACGAGCAGGGGCGCAACACGGGGTCACGAGAAAGGGGGCAACACGGGGTCACGAGAAAGGGGGCAACACGGGGTCACGAGAAAGGGGGGCAACACGGGGTCACGAGAAAGGGGGCAACACGGGGTCACGAGAAAGGGGGCAACACGGGGGTCACGAGCAGGGGGGCAACACGAGGTAATGAGAGGGGATATAAAATGGGGTAATGAGAGGGGCAGATAAACACATGAGGGAGAGAGGAATAGAAGGAGATGGTGAGAGGGTGAGATGGAGTAGGGAGGGAGGAGGCTCGTGTGGAGCAGGAACACCGGGATAGACCTGTTGGGCCGAATGGCCTGTTTCGATGGTGTAGACTCCATGTAACTCGATGTGATTCGATTTCTTGTAGACTGTCATTATGAGGAGCCCACCTGGAGTGCAACACCCAGTGGGAGATACCCAGGCCAGCGTCGACCTCTCCCCAGCTGCGGATCTGGTTCCAGCGATATCTACAAGTGTTTGACTCCAGCTTTGGGATCTGACGCCGTTTTGGTTTCGAGACTCTCCGGTCATGACAAATGACCCATTGGCTCTCTGTCCAGCATACAGGACACCCCCCACCCTTCCTCCCAGTCTCCCACCCCATTCTCAAACCACTCAAAACTCACTCCCGTCCCAAGTTCCACATTCCCACCGCTCTCTGGGTGAAGAAGTTTCTCCTGAATTCCCCGATTGGATTTATTAGTGACTCTCTTATATTTATGGCCCTCTAGTTCTGGTCTCCCCCCACAAGTGGAAATATCTTCTCTACGTCTACCCTATCGAACCCTTTCATAATCTTAAAGATCAGGTCACCCCTCAGCCTTCTCTTTTCTGGAGAAAATCGGTCTTTCCTGATAGGAACAACCTCTCAGTTCTGGTGTCATCCTAGTAAATCTTTTTTTTGCACCTTCTCCAGTGCCCCTATATCAAACTCTGTGTGTGTCGATGTCCGTGTTTGTGTCTGTGTTCGTCCCCAGAGTGAATCGTTCCCCCTTCTCCTCCGTCCTATCGCGAGAGAGTGTTGAGATCGATTGGAACCGCCTGCAAGAACCAATCTGGAAGGGAAGATCATCGGGGAAATGGAGACTTTGCAAATCTCTTTCAACACAAGGCGGGGGTCGGCAGGAGAGGGGGAGGCAGGAGCGGGGAGAGTCTCTCGGGCAGCCCCCAGACACTGGAAAACCACCAACCTGTCCTTCTCAAACATGTTTCTGGCTTCTCGGCAAAAGGTCTCCGAGCCAAATTCCCACCTGCGCTGTTTTAACCGAGGCGCCATTCAGCTCGCTGTGAAAGTGGTGGGTGACGCTTTTGGAGTGAAGGAGTCTCGAGTCTGACGTCAAAACAAGGGGAGCCTTTCCCTTTGAGCGGAATCAGGACGAGTCACTCCCCACTCACTCCGGGGATTGTTGTGTCGGGATTATTCCGAGGATGCTCACTCCAGGACCTCGATCTGTGCTTCGCTGTGTTCGATATGTAAACCAGCTTTGTGAAATAAAGAAACTAGTCCAACAATCTGACGGGGTTTGCTCCTCTGAGTGTAATTTATGGACTGGACACAGACTGGGACCGCGATCATTGGTCTAATGGAGGGACCGAGTGACAACAGACATATGCACAAAACATATACACATAACATATACACAAAACATATACACATAACATATACACAAAACATATACACAAAACATATACACAAAACATATACACAAAACATATACACATAACATATACACAAAACATATACACAAAACATATACACAAAACATATACACATAACATATACACAAAACATATACACAAAACATATACACAAAACATATACACAAAACATATACACAAAACATATACACAAAACATACATACAAAATATATACACATAACATATACACAAAACATATACACATAACATATACACAAAACATATACACAAAACATATACACAAAACATATACACAAAACATATACACATAACATATACACAAAACATATACACAAAACATATACACAAAACATATACACATAACATATACACAAAACATATACACAAAACATATACACATAACATATACACAAAACATATACACAAAACATATACACAAAACATATACACAAAACATATACACATAACATATACACAAAACATATACACAAAACATATACACAAAATATATACACAAAACATATACACAAAACATATACACAAAACATATACACAAAACATATACACAAAACATAAACACAAAACATATACACAAAACATATACACAAAACATACATACAAAATATATACACATAACATATACACAAAACATATACACAAAACATATACACAAAACATACATACAAAATATATACACATAACATATACACAAAACATATACACAAAACATATACACAAAACATATACACATAACATATACACAAAACATATACACAAAACATATACACAAAACATATACACAAAACATATACACATAACATATACACAAAACATATACACAAAACATATACACATAACATATACACAAAACATATACACAAAACATATACACAAAACATAGACACAAAATATATACACATAACATATACACAAAACATAAACACAAAACATATACACAAAACATATACACAAAAACATATACACAAAATATATACACAAAACATATACACAAAACATATACACAAAACATACATACAAAATATATACACATAACATATACACAAAACATATACACATAACATATACACATAACATATACAAAAATACATACACATAACATATACACAAAACATATACACATACCATACATACAAAATATATACACATAACATATACACAAAACATATACACAAAACATATACACAAAACATACATACAAAATATATACACATAACGTATACACAAAACATATACACAAAACATATATACATAACATATACACAAAACATATACACATAACATATACACAAAATATATACACAACATATACACAAAACATACACACATAACATATAAACAAAATATATACACATAACATATAAACAAAACATATACACAAAATATATACACATAATATATACACAAAACATATACACATAATATATATGCAAAACATATACACATAACATATACACAATATATACACCTAATAAAAACACACAGCATATACACACAGAATACACACATCACGTATACACATCACATATACACATAACACACACATAACATGCACACATGTTTAGGGGTGATCTTATAGGAGTCTATAAAATAATGAGGGGCATAGATAAGGTCGATAGTCAAAATCTTTTCCCAAAGGTAGGGGAGTCTATAACGAGGGGACATAGATTTAAGGTGAGAGGGGAGAGATACAAAAGGGTCCAGAGGGGCAATTTTTTCTCTCAAAGGGTGGTGAGTGTCTGGAACGAGCTGCCAGAGGCAGTAGTAGAGGCGGGTACAATTTTGTCTTTTAAAAAGCATTTGGACAGTTACATGGGTAAGATGGGTATAGAGGGATATGGGCCAAGTGCAGGCAATTGGGACTAGCTTAGTGGCATAAACTGGGCGACATGGACATGTTGGGCCGAAGGGCCTGTTTCCATGTTGTAAACTTCTATGATTCTATGATTCTATACATAACATGCACAAAACTTACGCACAAAACATATGCACACAATGTATACACACAACATACATACATAATGTACAGACATAACATGCACATAATATATACACATAGCATGCACACATTACATACAGAAATAACATATATACACAGCATATACACACAACATATATGCAACATTAACACATAGCATATCAATACAACATTTACACACAAACACATACACACAACTTATACATGTAATGTACACATAACACATAGAGCTAACATACACAACATATACACATGTACACACAACATATACACACCACATGTACTCATAACATATACACAAAACATACACATAATATACACACATCACATATACAAATCACATATACATTGAGTCATCATGTTACATCGAGTCTACAGCACAGAAACAGGCCATTCGGCCCGACTGTGGTCTATCCCGGTGTTTATGCTCCACACGAGCCTCCTCCCTCCCTACTCCATCTCACCCTATCACCATCTCCTTCTATTCCTCTCTCCCTCATGTGTTTATCCAGCTTCCCCTTAAATCCATCTCCACTATTCACCTCAACCACTCCTTGTGGGAGTGAGTTCCACATTCCCACCGCTCTCTGGGGAAAGAAGTTTCTCCTGAATTCCCCGATTGGATTTATCAGTGACGATCTTATATTTATGATCTCTACATTTGGACATAGCATATACACATAATATATACAGATAACATGTACAGACATAACATGCACACACATAACATTTACACATAACAAACACACACACACGTACATATACACATAAGATATGCACATTAAATATACACATAGCATACACACACGCACATGTACATACATATACGCATGCACACACATATACACACAAACACATACACACACATATACACATGCACATATATATATACGTGCAAACATATACACATGTGTACACACATAAACAGATATACACAAGAGCAGGTCAGAGGCTGGGTATTCTGCGGCGAGTGACTCACCTCCTGACTCCCCAAAGCCTTTCCACCATCTACAAGGCACAAGTCAGGAGTGTGATGGAATACTCTCCACTTGCCTGGATGAGTGCAGCTCCAACAACACTCAAGAAGCTCGACACCATCCAGGACAAAGCAGCCCGCTTGATTGGCACCCCATCCACCACCCTAAACATTCACTCCCTTCACCACCGGCGCACCGTGGCTGCAGTGTGGACCATCCACAGGATGCACTGCAGCAACTCGCCAAGGCTTCTTCGACAGCACCTCCCAAACCCGCGACCTCTACCACCTAGAAGGACAAGGGCAGCAGGCACATGGGGACAACACCACCTGCACGTCCCCCTCCAAGTCACACACCATGCCGACTTGGAAATATATCGGCCGTTCCTTCATCGTCACTGGGTCAAAATCCTGGAACTCCCTTCCTAACAGCACTGTGGGAGAACCGTCACCACACGGACTGCAGCGGTTCAAGAAGGCGGCTCACCACCACCTTCTCAAGGGGCGATCAGGGATGGGCAATAAATGCCGGCCTCGCCAGCGACGCCCACATCCCATGAACGAATAAAAAAAAACACAAATACGCACACATATATACACATATACAGACACACATATACACATATACAGATATATATATATATACACACATACACACACTTATACACATAATATACACTCACATATACACATAACATATACACACATATACACATGTACACACACATATATACACACATATACAACATATACACATAACATATACACAGCATGTACACACATATATACAACATATACACATAACATATACACACATATACACAATGTGTACACACACATATATACACACATATACAACATATACACATAACATATACACAATGTGTACACACATATATACACACATATACACAATGTGTACACACATATATACACACATATACAACATATACACATAACATATACACAATGTGTACACACATATATACACACATATACACAATGTGTACACACACATATATACACACATATACAACATATACACATAACATATACACACATATACACAACATGTACACACACATATATACACACATATACAACATATACACATAACATATATACAACATATACACAAAGCATATAAACACACACATCTATACACACACACAACATATACACACATATACACATATATACGCACACATAACATACGCTCATACACACATATACACACACATATACATTTATGCATGCACACATGCACACGAACACACACACTAAACATGCAATGCATACAGATATATAAACAGACACAGACGGGGAAGGCCACACAGATACATCTCCAGGACCTGGTCGACTGTTCACCTGTTTTGGAAAACAAGCAGATTGTGTGGAGCAAACTGTGAAATGAGGAGCCGACTTTCCCAGCTGGAAGGGAATTGCATCAAGTTCCTGGAATTCACTCCGGTCTTGGCCAAATATTTCCAAAGACTCGGAAAAAGCCCAACTTTCAACAATGGACAATCTTCAGACCAACAGCGCGGAGGAGGCCCGGGAGGGAAGGGGAGCCGAACAGCTGGGAATCATTGCCGAGAAACCTGGCTCCAGCAATGGAAACTTGGAGGTTTTTAGCACCAATTCTCATTTATATAGTGCCTTTAACGTCGTAAAACGTCCCCAGGGGAGCATCGCAGGAGCGTTAATCAGACAAAATTTGACACCGAGCCGCATGAGATATTAGGACAGGTGACCAAAAGCTCGGTCAAAGAGGGAGGTTTTAAGGAGCGTCTTAAAGGAGGAGGAGAGAGAGGCGGAGAGGTTTAGGGAGGGAATTCCAGAGCTCGGGGCCCCCGGCAGCCGAAGGCACGGCCGCCAATGGTGGAGCGATGGGAATCGGGGGGGATGGACAAGAGGGCGGAATTGGAGGAGGGCAGAGATCTCGGAGGGTCGTAGGGGCTGGAGGAGGTTAGAGAGATAGGGAGGGGGCGAGGGCCATGGAGGGATTTGAACACAAGGATGAGAATTGTAAAACGGAGGTATTGCCAGATCAGGAGCCAGTGTCGGTCACCGAGCGCAGGGGGTGATGGGTGAATGGGACTTGGATTGATACAGGGCTATGGGGAGAGAGCGGGGTAGTGGGATTAGTTTGGGGATTGATACAGGGCTATGGGGAGAGAGTGGGACAGTGGGATTAGTTTGGGGATTGATACAGGGCTATGGGGAGAGAGTGGGGCAGTGGGATTAGTTTGGGGATTGATACAGGGCTATGGGGAGAGAGTGGGGCAGTGGGATTAGTTTGGGGATTGATACAGGGCTATGGGGAGAGAGTGGGGCAGTGGGATTAGTTTGGGGATTGATACAGGGCTATGGGGAGAGAGTGGGGCAGTGGGATTAGTTTGGGGATTGATACAGGGCTATGGGGAGAGAGTGGGGCAGTGGGATTAGTTTGGGGATTGATACAGGGCTATGGGGAGAGAGTGGGGCAGTGGGATTAGTTTGGGGATTGATACAGGGCTGTGGGGAGAGAGTGGGGCAGTGGGATTAGTGTGGGATTGATACAGGGCTATGGGGAGAGAGCGGGGCAGTGGGATTAGTGTGGGATTGATACAGGGCTATGGGGAGAGAGTGGGGCAGTGGGATTAGTTTGGGGATTGATACAGGGCTATGGGGAGAGAGTGGGGCAGTGGGATTAGTTTGGGGATTGATACAGGGCTATGGGGAGAGAGCGGGGCAGTGGGATTAGTTTGGGGATTGATACAGGACTATGGGGAGAGAGTGGGGCAGTGGGATTAGTTTGGGATTGATACAGGGCTATGGGGAGAGAGTGGGGCAGTGGGATTAGTTTGGGGATTGATACAGGGCTATGGGGAGAGAGTGGGGCAGTGGGATTAGTTTGGGGATTGATACAGGGCTATGGGGAGAGAGCGGGGCAGTGGGATTAGTTTGGGGATTGATACAGGACTATGGGGAGAGAGTGGGGCAGTGGGATTAGTTTGGGATTGATACAGGGCTATGGGGAGAGAGTGGGGCAGTGGGATTAGTGTGGGATTGATACAGGACTATGGGGAGAGAGTGGGGCAGTGGGATTAGTGTGGGATTGATACAGGGCTATGGGGAGAGAGCGGGGCAGTGGGATTAGTGTGGGATTGATACAGGGCTATGGGGAGAGAGTGGGGCAGTGGGATTAGTTTGGGATTGATACAGGGCTATGGGGAGAGAGTGGGGCAGTGGGATTAGTTTGGGATTGATACAGGGCTATGGGGAGAGAGCGGGGCAGTGGGATTAGTTTGGGATTGATACAGGGCTATGGGGAGAGAGCGGGGCAGTGGGATTAGTTTGGGATTGATACAGGGCTATGGGGAGAGAGCGGGGCAGTGGGATTAGTTTGGGGATTGATACAGGGCTATGGGGAGAGAGTGGGGCAGTGGGATTAGTTTGGGATTGATACAGGGCTATGGGGAGAGAGCGGGGCAGTGGGATTAGTTTGGGATTGATACAGGGCTATGGGGAGAGAGCGGGGCAGTGGGATTAGTTTGGGATTGATACAGGGCTATGGGGAGAGAGCGGGGCAGTGGGATTAGTTTGGGATTGATACAGGGCTATGGGGAGAGAGCGGGGCAGTGGGATTAGTTTGGGGATTGATACAGGGCTATGGGGAGAGAGTGGGGCAGTGGGATTAGTTTGGGATTGATACAGGGCTATGGGGAGAGAGCGGGGCAGTGGGATTAGTTTGGGATTGATACAGGGCTATGGGGAGAGAGCGGGGCAGTGGGATTAGTTTGGGATTGATACAGGGCTATGGGGAGAGAGCGGGGCAGTGGGATTAGTTTGGGGATTGATACAGGGCTATGGGGAGAGAGTGGGGCAGTGGGATTAGTTTGGGATTGATACAGGGCTATGGGGAGAGAGCGGGGCAGTGGGATTAGTTTGGGATTGATACAGGGCTATGGGGAGAGAGCGGGGCAGTGGGATTAGTTTGGGGATCGATCCAGGACTATGGGGAGAGAGCGGGGCAGTGGGATTAGTTTGGGGATCGATACAGGGCTATGGGGAGAGAGCGGGATTAGTTTGGGGATCGATACAGGACTATGGGGAGAGAGTGGGGCAGTGGGATTAGTTTGGGGATCGATACAGGACTATGGGGAGAGAGCGGGGCAGTGGGATTAGTTTGGGATTGATACAGGGCTATGGGGAGAGAGTGGGGCAGTGGGATTAGTTTGGGGATTGATACAGGGCTATGGGGAGAGAGCGGGGCAGTGGGATCAGTTTGGGATTGATACAGGACTATGGGGAGAGAGCGGGGCAGTGGGATTAGTTTGGCAATTGATACAGGGCTATGGGGAGAGAGCGGGGCAGTGGGATTAGTTTGGGATTGATACAGGACTATGGGGAGAGAGCGGGGCAGTGGGATTAGTTTGGGGATTGATACAGGGCTATGGGGAGAGAGTGGGGCAGTGGGATTAGTTTGGGGATTGATACAGGACTATGGGGAGAGAGCGGGGCAGTGGGATTAGTTTGGGGATTGATACAGGGCTATGGGGAGAGAGCGGGGCAGTGGGATTAGTTTGGGATTGATACAGGACTATCGGGAGAGAGCGGGGCAGTGGGATTAGTTTGGGGATTGATACAGGGCTATGGGGAGAGAGTGGGGCAGTGGGATTAGTTTGGGGATTGATACAGGGCTATGGGGAGAGAGCGGGGCAGTGGGATTAGTTTGGGGATTGATACAGGGCTATGGGGAGAGAGTGGGGCAGTGGGATTAGTTTGGGGACTGATACAGGGCTATGGGGAGAGAGCGGGGCAGTGGGATTAGTTTGGGGATTGATACAGGGCTATGGGGAGAGAGTGGGGCAGAGGGATTAGTTTGGGGATTGATACAGGGCTATGGGGAGAGAGCGGGGCAGTGGGATTAGTTTGGGGATTGATACAGGACTATGGGGAGAGAGCGGGGCAGTGGGATCAGTTTGGGGATTGATACAGGACTATGGGGAGAGAGCGGGGCAGTGGGATTAGTTTGGGGATTGATACAGGGCTATGGGGAGAGAGTGGGGCAGTGGGATTAGTTTGGGATTGATACAGGGCTATGGGGAGAGAGCGGGGCAGTGGGATTAGTTTGGGGATTGACACAGGGCTATGGGGAGAGAGCGGGGCAGTGGGATTAGTTTGGGGATTGATACAGGGCTATGGGGAGAGAGTGGGGCAGTGGGATTAGTTTGGGGATCGATACAGGACTATGGGGAGAGAGGGGGGCAGTGGGATCAGTTTGGGGATTGATACAGGGCTATGGGGAGGGAGTGGGGCAGTGGGATTAGTTTGGGGATCGATACAGGACTATGGGGAGAGAGCGGGGCAGTGGGATTAGTTTGGGGATTGATACAGGGCCATGGGGAGAGAGCGGGACAGTGGGATTAGTTTAGGGATCGATACAGGGCTATGGGGAGAGAGTGGGATTAGTTTGGGGATCGATACAGGGCTACGGGGAGAGAGCGGGGCAGTGGGATTAGTTCGGGGATCGATACAGGGCTATGGGGAGAGAGTGGGGCAGTGGGATTAGTTCGGGGATCGATACAGGACTATGGGGAGTTGGCGCAGTTGCCAGAACTGTACACCATATTCCAGATGTGGTCGAACCAGGGCCAGCACGGATACGAGGGGGCGAAGGGCCTCCTTCCGAGCTGGAAACCTCTGCGGTTCCCTTGGGGGTGAGGCTGAAGGTCGCACCAATGAAAGTGGGCCAAATTCGAAAATGGCCGCCCCCCCTCCGTTCCCCCGCCAGAAATGACCAGTCCGAAAACACGGCTTCAAAGATTTATTGACATGAAGAAAGTGATACAAGGTTTCATGTCAGTCGACGGTTATGGATGTGTGACACGTGTACAACGGTTAATAACCCGCGGACTATTCCAGTACATGATGACCCCAATCGTTTCTCGAGAGCGCACAAACAATGGCCAATGGGAGCCTGCCGCAGACACTCCGCAGGTCAGCTCAACCTCGAGATCCACCTTCTCCGAAAATTCCCAGTCCCCCGCGGAGCTCCCACCCCCCCCTCCCGCCTGGTTGGTGGCGGCCCGTGGTGGTCCCTTTAAGTGCCGCGGGGGTTAAAGGTCGCGCGCAGACCGGGTGGCCCCGACCGAATGGCCCGCTCCCGTTTCCCAGACTCCCGGTGTGTGGGTGTGTGTAGTGAGCAGGCGCTTGTGAGTCTGTGTGTGTAGTGAGCTGGCGCTTGTGAGTGGGTGTGTGTGGTGAGCAGGCGCTTGTGAGTGGGTGTGTGTAGTGAGGCGCTTGTGAGTGGGTGTGTGTAGTGAGGCGCTTGTGAGTGGGTGTGTGTACTGAGGCGCTTGTGAGTTGGTGTGTGTAGTGAGCTGACGCTTGTGAGTCAGTGTGTGTAGTGAGGCGCTTGTGAGTGGGTGTGTGTAGTGAGGCGCTTGTGAGTGGGTGTGTGTAGTGAGGCACTTGTGAGTGGGTGTGTGTACTGAGGCGCTTGTGAGTTGGTGTGTGTAGTGAGCTGACACTTGTGAGTCAGTGTGTGTAGTGAGGCGCTTGTGAGTGGGTGTGTGTAGTGAGGCGCTTGTGAGTGGGTGTGTGTAGTGAGGCGCTTGTGAGTGGGTGTGTGTACTGAGGCGCTTGTGAGTTGGTGTGTGTAGTGAGCTGACGCTTGTGAGTCAGTGTGTGTGGTGAGGCGCTTGTGAGTGGGTGTGTGTAGTGAGGCGCTTGTGAGTGGGTGTGTGTAGTGAGGCGCTTGTGAGTGGGTGTGTGTAGTGAGCTGGCGCTTGTGAGTGGGTGTGTGTAGTGAGCAGACGCTTGTGAGTCGGTGTGTGTAGTAAGCACGTGTTTGTGAGGGGGTGTGTGTCATGAGCAGGCGCTTGTGAGTCGGTGTGTGTAGTAAGCACGTGTGTGTAAGTTGGTGTGTGTAGTGAGCTGGTGCTTGTGAGTCAGTGTGTGTAGTGAGCACATGTTTGTGAGTCGGTGTGTGTAGTGAGCAGCTGTTTGTCGGCATGTGCACATTATACACACCGACTCACAAACACGTGCTCACTACACACACCGAATTACACACACCTGCTCACTACACACACCGACTCACAAACACGTGCGCACAGCACAAATCGACTCACAAACATCTGCTTACTATACACACCGACTCACAACCACCTTCTCACTGCACTCACCGATAAGTAAACAACTGCTCACTACACACACCGACTCACAAACAACAGCTCACTACATACACTGACTCACAAACACGTGCGCACAGCACAAATCGACTCACAAACATCTGCTTACTATACACACCGACTCACAACCACCTTCTCACTGCACTCACCGATAAGTAAACAACTGCTCACTACACACACCGACTCACAATCAACTGCTCACTACACACACCGACTCACAAACACGTGATCATTACACACACCGACTCACAAACATCTGCTCACTACACGCACCGACTCACAATCAACTGCTCACTACACACACCGACTCACAATCAACTGCTCACTACACACACCGACTCACAATCAACTGCTCACTACACACACCGACTCACAATCAACTGCTCACTACACACACCGACTCACAAACACGTGATCATTACACACACCGACTCACAAACATCTGCTCACTACACACACCGACTCACAATCAACTGCTCACTACACACACCGACACACAATCAACTGCTCACTACACACACTGACTCACAAACACATGCTGATTACACACACCAACTCACAAACATCTACTCACTATACACACCGACTCACAACCACCTTCTCACTACACACACTGACTCACAAACATCTGCTCACTACACACACCGACTCACAAACAACAGCTCACTACACACACCGACTCACAATCAACTGCCCATTACACACACCGACTCACAAACATCTGCTCACTACACACAACGACTCACAAACACATGCTCACGACACACACCGACTCACAAACAACTGCCCATTACACACACCGATTCACAATCAACTGCCCATTACACACACCGACTGACAAACATCTGCTCACTACACACAACGACTCACAAACACATGCTCACGACACACACCGACTCACAAACATCTGCTCACTACACACACCGACTCACAAACATCTGCTCACGACACACACCGACTCACAAACATCTGCTCACTACACACAACGACTCACAAAGATCTGCTCACGACACACACCGACTCACAAACAACTGCCCATTACACACACCGACTCACAACCACCTTCTCACTGCACACACCGACACACAAACAACTGCTCACTTCACACACCAACTCACAAACACATGCTCACTGCACACACCGACTCACAACCACCTTCTCACTACACACACCGACTCACAACAACTGCTCACTACACACGACTCACAAACATCTGCTCACTTCACACACCAACTCACAACCACCTTCTCACTACATGCACCAACTCACAACCACCTTCTCACTGCACTCACCGACACACAAACAACTGCTCACTACACACACCAACTCACAACCACCTTCTCACTACACACACCGACTCACAACAACTGCTCACTACACACGACTCACAAACATCTGCTCACTACACACACCAACTCACAACCACCTTCTCACTACATGCACCAACTCACAACCACCTTCTCACTTCACTCACCGACACACAAACATCTGCTCACTACACACACTGACTCACTGCACACATGCTCATTACACACAAACACACAAACATCTGCTCACTACACACACCAACACACAAACACCTGCTCACTACACGCACTGACTCACAAATACCTGCCCTCTACACACACCAACAGACAAACATCTGCTCACTACACACACCAACGCACAAACACCTGCTCACTACACACACCAATACACAAACAGCTGCTCACTACACACAATGACACCCAGATACGTGCTCACTACACTCACCGACTCAAAAACATCTGCTCATTGCTCACACCGACTCACAAACATATGCTCACTACACACACACTCACTCACCTGCTCACTAAAACACACACACTCACACACCTTCTCACTAAAACACACACACTCACACACCTGCTCACTAAAACACACACACTCACACACCTTCTCACTAAAACACACACACTCACACACCTGCTCACTAAAGCACACACTCACACACCTGCTCACTAAAACACACACACTCACTCACCTGCTCACTAAAGCACACACACTCACTCACCTGCTCACTAAAGCACACACTCACACACCTGCTCACTAAAACACACACACTCACTCACCTGCTCACTAAAGCACACACACTCACTCACCTGCTCACTAAAGCACACACACTCACTCACCTGCTCACTAAAACACACACACTCACTCACCTGCTCACTAAAGCACACACACTCACTCACCTGCTCACTAAAACACACACTCTCACACACCTGCTCACTAAAGCACACACACTCACACACCTGCTCACTAAAACACACACACTCACTCACCTGCTCACTAAAGCACACACACTCTCACATCTGCTCACTAAAGCACACACACTCACACACCTGCTCACTAAAACACACACACTCACACATCTGCTCACTAAAACACACACACTCACACACCTGCTCACTAAAACACACACACTCACACACCTGCTCACTAAAACACACACACTCACACATCTGCTCACTAAAACACACACACTCACACACCTGCTCACTAAAACACACACACTCACACACCTGCTCACTAAAACACACACACTCACTCACCTGCTCACTAAAGCACACACACTCTCACATCTGCTCACTAAAGCACACACACTCACACACCTTCTCACTAAAACACACACACTCACACACCTGCTCACTAAAACACACACACTCACACACCTGCTCACTAAAACACACAAACTCACACACCTGCTTACTAAAGCACACACACCTGCTCACTAAAACACACAAACTCACACACCTGCTCACTAAAACACACACACTCACTCACCTGCTCACTAAAGCACACACACTCACTCACCTGCTCACTAAAGCACACACACTCACTCACCTGCTCACTAAAGCACACACACACACCTGCTCACTAAAACACACAAACTCACACATCTGCTCACTAAAGCACACACTCACACATCTGCTCACTAAAACACACACACTCACTCACCTGCTCACTAAAGCACACACACTCACACACCTGCTCACTAAAGCACACACACTCACACACCTGCTCACTAAAACACACACACTCACACATCTGCTCACTAAAACACACAAACTCACACACCTTCTCACTAAAACACACACACTCACTCACCTGCTCACTAAAGCACACACACACCTGCTCACTAAAACACACAAACTCACACATCTGCTCACAAGCACACACTCAACATCTGCTCACTAAAACACACACACTCACACATCTGCTCACTAAAACACACAAACTCACACACCTTCTCACTAAAACACACACACTCACTCACCTGCTCACTAAAGCACACACACTCACACACCTGCTCACTAAAACACACACACTCACTCACCTGCTCACTAAAGCACACACACACACACACCTGCTCACTAAAACACACAAACTCACACATCTGCTCACTAAAGCACACACTCACACATCTGCTCACTAAAACACACACACTCACACATCTGCTCACTAAAACACACAAACTCACACACCTTCTCACTAAAACACACACACTCACTCACCTGCTCACTAAAACACACACACTCACACACCTGCTCACTAAAACACACACACTCACTCACCTGCTCACTAAAGCACACACACTCACACATCAGCTCACTAAAGCACACACACACACCTGCTCACTAAAACACACACACTCACTCACCTGCTCACTAAAACACACACACTCACACACCTGCTCACTAAAACACACACACTCACACACCTGCTCACTAAAACACACACACTCACTCACCTGCTCACTAAAACACACACACTCACACATCTGCTCACTAAAACACACAAACTCACACACCTTCTCACTAAAACACACACACTCACTCACCTGCTCACTAAAACACACACACTCACACACCTGCTCACTAAAACACACACACTCACACACCTGCTCACTGAAACACACAAACTCACACATCTGCTCACTAAAGCACACACACACACCTGCTCACTAAAGCACACAAACTCACACACCTTCTCACTAAAACACACACACTCTCACACCTGCTCACTAAAACACACACACTCACACATCTGCTCACTAAAACACACAAACTCACACACCTTCTCACTAAAACACACACACTCACTCACCTGCTCACTAAAACACACACACTCACACACCTGCTCACTAAAGCACACACACACACTCACCTGCTCACTAAAACACACACACTCACTCACCTGCTCACTAAAGCACACACACTCACACACCTTCTCACTAAAACACACACACTCACTCACCTGCTCACTAAAACACACACACTCACACACCTGCTCACTAAAGCACACACACACACTCACCTGCTCACTAAAACACACAAACTCACACATCTGCTCACTAAAGCACACACACACCTTCTCACTAAAACACACACACTCACACACCTGCTCACTAAAGCACACACACTCACACACCTGCTCACTAAAGCACACACACTCACTCACCTGCTCACTAAAACACACAAACTCGCACACCTGCTCACTAAAACACACAAACTCACACACCTGCTCACTAAAACACACACTCTCACACACCTGCTCACTAAAGCACACACACTCACTCACCTGCTCACTAAAACACACACACTCTCACATCTGCTCACTAAAACACACAAACTCACACACCTGCTCACTAAAACACACACTCTCACACACCTGCTCACTAAAGCACACACACTCACTCACCTGCTCACTAAAACACACACACTCACTCACCTGCTCACTAAAACACACAAACTCACACACCTGCTCACTAATGCACACACACTCACTCACGTGCTCACTAAAACACACACACTCTCACATCTGCTCACTAAAACACACACACTCACTCACGTGCTCACTAAAACACACAAACTCTCACACCTGCTCACTAAAACACACACACTCACACACCTGCTCACTAAAACACACACACTCTCACATCTGCTCACTAAAACACACACACTCACTCACGTGCTCACTAAAACACACAAACTCACACATCTGCTCACTAAAACACACAAACTCACACACCTGCTCACTAAAACACACACACTCACACACCTGCTCACTAAAACACACAAACTCGCACACCTGCTCACTAAAACTCACAAACTCTCACACCTGCTCACTAAAACACACACACTCACACACCTGCTCACTAAAACTCACAAACTCTCACACCTGCTCACTAAAACACACAAACTCACACACCTGCTCACTAAAACACACTCACCCGCTCACCAACACCTGTGCACGCACACCCACCTCAGCTCATAAACACACAAACACACCCCCGCTCACCAACACAAACCCACTGGGCACACCTGCACCTTTCCGGAGTGACACGCGCGTCCTTACACGGGGAGGGGGAGAAAATTCACAGATCGCAACTTTAGTAAAATCCAATAGTCGTGCAAAAAGAAGAGTCAGGACCTTCCACCATTTCAGGACGTCCCAAAATCTCACAGTCGATGCGGGACCTTTGATTTGTGGCCATCGTTGTGACGGAGAGATGGAGTTGTGTGTCACCGACACTCAGTGAGCCAACTAGTGACAAAGCCGCACCGCGAGTGTCAGGGAGGGCTGAAGCTACCCGATCTCACGAGCCATACATGTACAAGCGTGGGGCAATCATAAGCCAGGATTAAACTATACAACGACTCCAGTCTCAGGTCCACTCCGGGCTTCAGGACGACACCACAGTGGGATCATCGGAGAAAGGGTTGTGAACAACCACGACCGACTGCAATCACACACACAGGGGAGACGTGTGAGACACATAGAAACAGAGAAAACAGGAGCAAGAGGAGGCCGTTCGGCCCCTTCGGGCCTGCTCCGCCATTCGAAATGATCGTGGCTGATCGTCTAACTCAGTCCCCCCGTTCCCGCTTTTTCCCCTTATCCCTTGATCCCATTAGCATTAAGAAATATATCTATCTCCTTCTTGACTCGTCCTCCACTGCCTTCTGTGGTAGAGAATTCCACAGGTTCACCACCCTCTGAGTGAAGAAATTTCTCCTCATCTCGGTTCGAAATGGCATATCCCGTATCCTGAGACTGTGACCCCTGGTTCTGGACTCCCCAGCCATCGGGAACATCCTCCCTGCATCTCGTCTGTCTAGTCCTATATGTTTCGATGCGATCACCTCTCATTCTTCTGAACTCTCGTGAATATAGGCCTAGTCGACCCAATCTCTCCTCATACGTCAGTCCTGCCATCCCAGGAATCAGTCTGGTAGATCTTCATTGCACTCCCTCCATGGCAAGGACATCCTTCCTCAGATAAGGAGACCAAAACTGCTCACAATACTCCAGATGTGGTCTCACCCAAGGCCCCGTACAACTGCAGTAAGACATCCCTGCACCTGTACTCAAATCCTCTTGCAATATCCTCTTGAGAAATCACGTAACAGCAGTCATGCCCTTGATAAACTATCAGCCATCTCCCATTAGCGGCTCGCCCAGCTCAGTGTGTCAAAGCTTCTTGTGGAGGGTGTTTGGGGAGAGTCCTGTCACTGTTTTGTGCACATTGGCACACCTGTCTCTTTAGGGCGTTCGGCACTGCAGGTCAGTGTGGGATTCCGTGTGTTTACAGCTCCGACCGTGTGCGTAGGTGTGACTGGGTGTGTTTATTTGTGTGTGCGTGCATGTGTGTTTGTGTGCGTGCGAGTGTGAGCGTGGGTGTGGTGAGTGTGTGTGTGAGAGTGTGTGTGTGCACGCGTGGGAGTGTGTGTGTGTGTCTGTGTTTATGTCTGTGTGTGTGAGGGTGTGTGCAGGTGTGAGTGTGTGTGTGTGAGTGTGTGTGTGAGAGTGTGAGAGTGTGTGTGTGTGTGTCTGTGTGTGAGTGTGTGTCTGTGTTTATGTCTGTGTGTGTGCAGGTGTGAGTGTGTGTGTGTGAGAGTGTGTGTGTGAGTGTGTGTGTAGGTGTGAGTGTGTGTGTGTGAGAGTGTGTGTATGTGTGTATGTGTGTGAGTGTGTGTATGTGTGTATGTGTGTGAGTGTGTGTCTGTGTTTATGTCTGTGTGTGTGAGAGTGTGTGTATGTGTTTATGTCTGTGTGTGTGAGTGTGTGTGTAGGTGTGAGTGTGTGTGTGTGAGTGTGTGTATGTGTTTATGTCTGTGTGTGTGAGTGTGTGTCTAGGTGTGAGTGTGTGTGAGAGTGTGTGTATGTGTGTATGTGTGTGAGTGTGTGAGTGTGTGTCTGTGTTTATGTCTGTGTGTGTGAGGGTGTGTGTAGGTGTGAGTGTGTGTGTGAGAGTGTGTGTATGTGTGAGTGTGTGTGTGAGAGTGTGTGTATGTGTGAGTGTGTCAGTGTGTGTCTGTGTGTGTGAGTGTGTGTGTAGGTGTGAGTGTGTGTTTGTGTGAGTGTGTGTCTGTGTTTATGTCTGGGTGTGAGGGTGTGTGTAGGTGCGAGTGTGTGTGTGTGAGTGTGTGAGTGTGTGTGAGTGTGTGAGTGTGTGTGAGTGTGTGTGAGTGTGTGTCTGTGTTTATGTCTGGGTGTGAGGGTGTGTGTAGGTGCGAGTGTGTGTGTGTGAGAGTGTGAGTATGTGTGTGAGTGTGTGAGTGTGTGTCTGTGTTTATGTCTGGGTGTGAGGGTGTATTTATCTGTGTGTGTGTATGTCAGTGTAAGTGTGAGTTTGTGCGTGTGTGTGAGTGTGAGTGTGTATGCGTAATCTGTGTGTGTGAGTGTATGTGAGTTTGTGTGTATGAGTGTGTGCGTCTGTGTGTGTGAGAGAGATTTTGTGTGTGTGTGTGTGAGTGTGTGTCTGTGTTTATGTCTGTGTGTGAGGGTGTATCTATCTGTGTGTGTGAGTGTGTGTGTGTGTCAGTGTAAGTGTGAGTATGTGCATATGAGTGTATGAGTGTGGGTGTGTGTGTGTGTGAGAGAGATTGTGTGTGTGTGAGAGATTGTGTGTGTGTGTCTGTATGTTTGAAGGTGTGTTTGCCTGTGTGTGTGTGTGTGTGTGTGTGTGAGTGTGTGTGCCTGTGTGTCCGTGTATGTGTGTCTGAGTACAAGTGTGTGTCCTTGTGTCTGTTTGTGTGTGAGTGTGTGTCTGTGAGTCTGTGTGTATGTGTGCGTATGTGAGTGTGTGTGTGAGTGAGTGTGTGTGAGTGTGTGTCTGTGTTTATGTCTGTGTGTGTGAGTGTGTGTAGGTGCGAGTGTGAGTGTGAGAGTGTGTGTATGTGTGTGAGTGTGTGAGTGTGTGTCTATGTTTATGTCTGTGTGTGTGTGAGAGTGTTGTGTATGTGTGTGTTTGAGTGTGAGCGAGGGTGAACGAGCACGTAACTCACCATGTTGGGACTGGGGCTGCAGTAACGCAGTGTGTGTGTGTTTGAGTGTGAGCGAGTGTGAACGAGCACGTAACTCACCATGTTGGTACCGGGGCTGCAGTAACGCAGTGTGTGTGTGTGTGAGTGTGAACGAGTGTGAACGAGCACGTAACTCACCATGTTGGTACTGGGGCTGCAGTAACGCAGTGTGTGTGTGTTTGAGTGTGAGCGAGTGTGAACGAGCACGTAACTCACCATGTTGGTACTGGGGCTGCAGTAACGCAGTGTGTGTGTGTGTGTGAGTGTGAGCGAGTGTGAACGAGCACGTAACTCACCATGTTGGTACTGGGGCTGCAGTAACGCAGTGTGTGTGTGTGTGTTTGAGTGTGAGCGAGTGTGAACGAGCACGTAACTCACCATGTTGGTACCGGGGCTGCAGTAACGCAGTGTGTGTGTTTGAGAGTGAGCGAGTGTGAACGAGCACGTAACTCACCATGTTGGTACCGGGGCTGCAGCAACGCAGTGTGTGTGTTTGAGTGTGAGCGAGTGTGAACGAGCACGTAACTCACCATGTTGGTACCGGGGCTGCAGTAACGCAGTGTGTGTGTTTGAGTGTGAGCGAGTGTGAACGAGCACGTAACTCACCATGTTGGTACCGGGGCTGCAGTAACGCAGTGTGTGTGTGTGTGAGTGTGAACGAGTGTGAACGAGCACGTAACTCACCATGTTGGTACCGGGGCTGCAGTAACGCAGTGTGTGTGTGTGTGTGAGTGTGAGCGAGTGTGAACGAGCACGTAACTCACCATGTTGGTACCGGGGCTGCAGTAACGCAGTGTGTGTGTTTGAGTGTGAGCCAGTGTGAACGAGCACGTAACTCACCATGTTGGTACCGGGGCTGCAGTAACGCAGTGTATGTGTGTGAGTGTGAGCGAGTGTGAACGAGCACGTAACTCACCATGTTGGTACTGGGGCTGCAGTAACGCAGTGTGTGTGTGTGTGTGTGTGTGTGAGTGTGAGCGAGTGTGAACGAGCACGTAACTCACCATGTTGGTACCGGGGCTGCAGTAACGCAGTGTGTGTGTGTGTGTGAGTGTGAGCGAGTGTGAACGAGCACGTAACTCACCATGTTGGTACCGGGGCTGCAGTAACGCAGTGTGTGTGTGTGTGTTTGAGTGTGAGCGAGTGTGAACGAGCACGTAACTCACCATGTTGGTACCGGGGCTGCAGTAACGCAGTGTGTGTGTGTGTGTTTGAGTGTGAGCGAGTGTGAGCGAGCACGTAACTCACCATGTTGGTACTCGGGCTGCAGTAACGCAGGCCCTTGCAGCAGAAGACGGACACCACGATGTTGATGACCATCCCGGAGGCAGCATAGAAAAACAGAACGATCTTAATCCCGAACGTCAACCTCTGTCCGACAGAAATAGAAACGGGAAAAGGACAGCAAATCAGCACATCCCGAACCCAAGGCTTCCTGCATTTCCAAGATACTGGACAGGCACAAAGAACAATTCAAAACACCACTGGAATATTGGCCTTTATCTCAAGGGGGGCTGGAATACAGACGGGAGGGAGTTACGTTTACAGCCGGACACAGCTCTGCTCAGACCCCCGTCTGGAGGAGCTGCGTCCAGTCCTGGGCACCGCCCCCTCAGGAAGGATATAGCGGCCCTCGGAGAGGGAGAGTGCGGCCCAGATTCCCCGGGGGCTAAAAGGGTTGAATCCCGAGGACGGGTCGCACAGACCGGGCTTGTGTTCCCTCGAGTGTAGAAGATCGAGGGGTGAGCTAATCGAGGGGTTTGAGATGATTGAAGGAGTCGATGGAGAGAAACTCAGGACTGACCCTCCGACAGTGCGGCGCTCCCTCAGTACCGACCCTCCGATAGTGCGGCGCTCCCTCAGTACCGACCCTCCGACAGTGCGGCGCTCCCTCAGTACCGACCCTCCGACAGTGCGGCGCTCCCTCAGTACCGACCCTCCGACAGTGCGGCGCTCCCTCAGTACTGACCCTCCGACAGTGCGGCGTTCCCTCAGTACTGACCCTCCGACAGTGCGGCGCTCCCTCAGCACCGACCCTCCGACAGTGCGGCGCTCCCTCAGTACGGACCCTCCGACAGTGCGGCGCTCCCTCAGCACCGACCCTCCGACAGTGCGGCGCTCCCTCAGTACCGACCCTCCGACAGCGCGGCGCTCCCTCAGTACCGACCCTCCGACAGTGCGGCGCTCCCTCAGTACCGACCCTCCGACAGTGCGGGGCTCCCTCAGTACCGACCCTCCGACAGTGCGGCGCTCCCTCAGTACTGACCCTCCGACAGTGCGGCGCTCCCTCGGTACCGACCCTCCGACAGTGCGGCGCTCCCTCAGTACTGACCCTCCGACAGTGCGGCGCTCCCTCAGTACCGACCCTCCGACAGTGCGGCGCTCCCTCAGTACCGACCCTCCAACAGAGCGGCGCTCCCTCAGTACCGACCCTCCGACAGCGCGGCGCTCCCTCAGTACCGACCCTCCGACAGTGCGGCGCTCCCTCGGTACCGACCCTCCGACAGTGCGGCGCTCCCTCAGTACCGACCCTCCGACAGTGCGGCGCTCCCTCAGTACCGACCTTCCGACAGTGCGGCGCTCCCTCAGTACTGGGGCAATGGGGGGAGTGTGGGCCTGGATTATGGGGCTCGAGTCTCTGGAGTGGGGGCTCGAACCCACGACCTCTGACTCAGAAGACGCGAGGGAGAGAGAGAGAGAGAGAGCCATTGAGCCACCAACCAAACAAGCCTTGTGTATCAGGACCGAAGAGGAAACCAGGAGAAGACTAACCAGGTAGTTGAGGAGAGGATGGTCATGTCTCTGGTAAATGTGTTGCCACATAGACAGGTCCACACTGTAGATAATGATCGCGATCCCTGTCGCTATGGCATTAATTATATTCATTGCCAGGCAGGCGGTGACCTGGAGAGAGAATTTGGAAGTTCGTGGATTAAATGGGGAGATGCACAAAGTACTGACCCTCCGACAGTGCGGCGCTCCCTCAGTACCGACCCTCCGACAGTGCGGCGCTCCCTCAGTACCGACCCTCCGACAGTGCGGCGCTCCCTCAGTACCGACCCTCCGACAGTGCGGCGCTCCCTCAGTACCGACCCTCCGACAGTGCGGCGCTCCCTCAGTACCGACCCTCCGACAGTGCAAGTGCCTTCAGCACCAGCAGACAGCCGTCAGCACCAGCAGACAGCCAGCAGAAGACTTCAGCACCAGCAGACAGCCAGCAGAAGACTTCAGCACCAGCAGACAGCCAGCAGAAGACTTCAGCACCAGCAGACAGGCAGCAGAAGACTTCAGCACCAGCAGACAGCCAGCAGAAGACTTCAGCACCAGCAGACAGGCAGCAGAAGACTTCAGCACCAGCAGACAGCCACAGAAGCCTTCAGCACCAGCAGACAGCCAGCAGAAGACTTCAGCACCAGCAGACAGCCAGCAGAAGACTTCAGCACCAGCAGACAGGCAGCAGGAGCCTTCAGAACCAGCAGACAGCCAGCAGGAGCCTTCAGAACCAGCAGACAACGAACAGAAACCTTCAGAACCAGCAGACAGCCAGCAGAAGACTTCAGCACCAGCAGACAGCCAGCAGAACCCTTCGGCACCAGCAGAAGACACCGTAAACCAGCAGAGGAGCACCGCCACATCGGAACATCGTAATCACCAGAGGGGAAAAAGACCAAAGTCCATCTAATTTGCCTTTTCTCCAACGATAATGGGGGTCTGTCGACTAACAGTAGCAACCCACCTCTTATCAATCAGTCAACGACAGACCCAGACACGAGGGGAGGAAAGCCCCCAATGGGTGGAGAGCGTTGCGAACCAGAGATCCGAAATCACTTGGTCCCCTCCCCCAAGTATGTTACACTCGGCACTTTATAACGAGAGGGCTAGAATGCCTGTCTGCTGGTGCTGAAGGCTTCTGCTGGCTGTCTGCTGGTGCTGAAGGCTTCTGTTGGCTGTCTGCTGGTTCCGAAGGCTTCTGTTGGCTGTCTGCTGGTGCTGAAGTCTTCTGTTGGCTGTCTGCTGGTTCCGAAGGCTTCTGTTGGCTGTCTGCTGGTTCTGAAGGCTTCTGTTGGCTGTCTGCTGGTGCTGAAGGCTTCTGTTGGCTGTCTGCTGGTTCTGAAGTCTTCTGTTGGCTGTCTGCTGGTTCTGAAGTCTTCTGCTGGCTGTCTGCTGGTTCCGAAGGCTTCTGCTGGCTGTCTGCTGGTTCCGAAGGCTTCTGCTGGCTGTCCGCTGGTGCTGAAGTCTTCTGTTGGCTGTCTGCTGGTGCTGAAGTCTTCTGTTGGCTGTCTGCTGGTGCTGAAGTCTTCTGTTGGCTGTCTGCTGGTGCTGAAGTCTTCTGTTGGCTGTCTGCTGGTTCCGAAGGCTTCTGTTGGCTGTCTGCTGGTGCTGAAGGCTTCTGTTGGCTGTCTGCTGGTTCTGAAGTCTTCTGTTGGCTGTCTGCTGGTTCTGAAGTCTTCTGCTGGCTGTCTGCTGGTTCCGAAGGCTTCTGCTGGCTGTCTGCTGGTTCTGAAGTCTTCTGTTGGCTGTCTGCTGGTGCTGAAGTCTTCTGTTGGCTGTCTGCTGGTTCTGAAGTCTTCTGTTGGCTGTCTGCTGGTTCTGAAGTCTTCTGCTGGCTGTCTGCTGGTGCTGAAGTCTTCTGTTGGCTGTCTGCTGGTGCTGAAGTCTTCTGTTGGCTGTCTGCTGGTTCCGAAGGCTTCTGTTGGCTGTCTGCTGGTTCTGAAGGCTTCTGTTGGCTGTCTGCTGGTGCTGAAGTCTTCTGTTGGCTGTCTGCTGGTTCCGAAGGCTTCTGTTGGCTGTCTGCTGGTGCTGAAGTCTTCTGTTGGCTGTCTGCTGGTTCCGAAGGCTTCTGTTGGCTGTCTGCTGGTGCTGAAGTCTTCTGTTGGCTGTCTGCTGGTTCTGAACTCTTCTGTTGGCTGTCTGCTGGTTCCGAAGGCTTCTGTTGGCTGTCTGCTGATTCTGAAGTCTTCTGTTGGCTGTCTGCTGGTGCTGAAGTCTTCTGTTGGCTGTCTGCTGGTTCCGAAGGCTTCTGTTGGCTGTCTGCTGGTGCTGAAGTCTTCTGCTGGCTGTCTGCTGGTTCCGAAGGCTTCTGCTGGCTGTCTGCTGGTTCTGAAGTCTTCTGCTGGCTGTCTGGAGTATGGCGTACAGTTCTGAACACCACACCTTCGAGGGGAGATACTGGCCTTGGTGGGAGTGCTGTGCAGATTCTCCAGAATGTTGCCAGGAATCCATGTGTTAGATTATGTAACAGGCTCAAGGGGGCTGAATGGCCTTCTCCTGTCCCTACGTAACAGGCTCGAGGCGCTCGATAAGGTGCCACACAAAAGGTTGTTCCACAAGATAAGGGCTCATGGGATTGGGGGTAATATATCAGCATGGGCAGAGGATTGGTTAACGGACAGGAAACAGAGAGTAGGGATAAACGGGTCATTCTCAGGTTGGCGGGCTGTAACTAGTGGGGTACCGCAGGGATCAGTGCTCGGGCCTCAGCTATTTACAATCGATATTAATGACTTGGATGAAGGGACCGAGTGTAATGTCTCCAAGTTTGCTGACGACACAAAGCTCGGCGGGAGAGTAAGCTGTGAGGAGGACGCAGAGAGTCTGCAAAGGGATATCGACAGGTTAAGTGAGTGGGCAAGAAGGTGGCAGATGGAGTATAATGTGGGGAAATGTGAGGTTATTCACTTTGTAGGAAGAATAGAAAAACAGAATCTTTTTTAAGTAGTGAGAAACCATTAAATGTTGGTGTTCAGAGGGATTTGGGTGTCCTCGTACATGAAAGTTAACATGCAGGTACAGCAAGCAATTAGGAAGGCAAATGGTATGTTGGCCTTTATTGCAAGGGGTTGGAGTACAAGAGTAAGGAAGTCTCACTACAATTGTACAGGGCTTTGGAGAGACCTCACCTGGAGTAGTGTGTGCAGTTTTGGTCTCCTTATCTAAGGAAGGATAGACTTGCCTTAGAGGCGGTGCAATGAAGGTTCACTAGATTGATTCCTGGGATGAGAGGGTTGTCCTATGAGGAGAGATTGAGTAGAATGGGCCGATACTCTCTGGAGTTTAGAAGAATGAGAGGCGATCTCATTGAAACAGATAAGATTCTGAGGGGGGTTTGACAGGGTAGATGCTGAGAGGCTGTTTCCCCCGGGCTGGAGAGTCTAGAACCAGGGGGCATAGTCTCAGGATAAGGGGTCGGCCATCCAAGACTGAGATGAGGAGGAATTTCTTCACTCGGAGGGTTGTGAATCTTTGGAATTCTCTCCCCCAGAGGGCTGTGGATGCTCAGACGTTGAGAATATTCAAGGCTGAGATGGATGGATTTTGGGAATCAAGGGATCGGGCGGGAAAGTGGAGTTGAGGTCGAAGATCGGCCATGATCTGATTGAATGGCGGAGCAGGATCGATGGGCCGAATGGCCAACTCCTGCTCCTATTTCTAATGTTCTTATGAGGGTCTGAATGGCCTCCCCCTGTTCCGAAGCCATGTCTCAAATTACTCAAATCACAAAACGAATCACAATAGTGAGCGTGCAAATGATAGTGAGCAAGGTGCTCGGTAGCTTTACTTACACGAGGTTTGTTCGGGTCCCGGTCGCACACAACTGTCAGAGCTCCTGAGACGATGAGCTGAAAAGTCAAAATATCCAGAGTGCACAGTGTGAGAGACAACAAAAGCATTTATATATCGAGTTACATCGAATTTTACAGCATAGAAACAGGCCATTCGGCCCAACGGGTCTATCCCGGTGTTTATGCTCCACACGAGCCTCCTCCCTCCCTACTCCATCTCACCCTCTCACCATCTCCTTCTATTCCTTTCTCCCTCATGTGTTTATCGAGCTTCCCCTTAAATCAATCTCCACTATTCCCCTCAACTACTCCTTGTGGGAGCGAGTTCCACATTCCCACCGCTCTCTGGGGAAAGAAGTTTCTCCTGAATTCCCCGATTGGATTTATTAGTGACGATCTTATATTTATGGCCCCTGGTTCTGGTCTCCCCCCACAAGTGGAAACATCTTCTCTATGTCTACCCTATCGAACCCTTTCATAATCTTAAAGACCTCGATCAGGTCACCCCTCAGTCTTCTCTTTTCTAGAGAAAAGAACCCCAGCCTGTTCAATCTTTCCTGATAGATATAACCTCTCAGTTCTGGTATCATCCTTGTGAATCTTTCTTGCACCTTCTCCAGTGCCTCTATATCCTTTTTATAATATGGAGACCAGAACTGTGCACAATACTCCAAGTGTGATATGGAGACCAGAACTGTGCACAGTGCTCCAAGTGTGGTCTAACCAAGGTATATGGAGACCAGAACTGTGCACAGTGCTCCAAGTGTGGTCTAACCAAAGTATACGGAGACCAGAACTGTGCACAGTGCTCCAAGTGTGGTCTAACCAAGGTATATGGAGACCAGAACTGTGCACAGTGCTCCAAGTGTGGTCTAACCAAGGTATATGGAGACCAGAACTGTGCACAGTGCTCCAAGTGTGGTCTCACCAAGGTATATGGAGACCAGAACTGTTCACTGTGCTCCAAGTGTGGTCTCACCAAGGTATATGGAGACCAGAACTGTGCACAGTGCTCCAAGTGTGGTCTAACCAAGGTATATGGAGACCAGAACTGTGCACAGTGCTCCAAGTGTGGTTTAACCAAGGTATATGGAGACCAGAACTGTGCACAGTGATCCAAGTGTGGTCGAACCAAGGTATATGGAGACCAGAACTGTGCACAGTGCTCCCAGTGTGGTCTAACCAAGGTATATGGAGACCAGAACTGTGCACAGTGCTCCAAGTGTGGTCTAACCAAGGTATATGGAGACCAGAACTGTGCACAGTGCTCCAAGTGTGGTCTAACCAAGATATATGGAGACCGGAACTGTGCACAGTGCTCCAAGTGTGGTCTAACCAAGATATATGGAGACCAGAACTGTGCACAGTGCTCCAAGTGTGGTCTAACCAAGGTGTATGGAGTCCAGAACTGTGCACAGTGCTCCAAGTGTGGTCTAACCAAGGTGTATGGAGACCAGAACTGTGCACAGTGCTCCAAGTGTGGTCTAACCAAGGTATATGGAGACCAGAACTGTGCACAGTGCTCCAAGTGTAGTCTAACCCAGGTTCTATACAAGTTTAACATAACATGTCTGCTTTTCTGACGCTCCCTCAGTACTGACCCTCCGACAATGCAGTGCTCCCTCAGTACTGACCCTCCGACAGTGCGGCGCTCCCTCAGTACTGACCCTCCGACAGTGCGGCGCTCCCTCAGTACTGACCCTCCGACAGTGCGGCGCTCCCTCAGTACTGACCCTCCGACAGTGCGGCGCTCCCTCAGTACTGACCCTCCGACAATGCAGCGCTCCCTCAGTACTGACCCTCCGACAGTGCGGCGCTCCCTCAGTACTGACCCTTCGACAGTGTGGCGCTCCCTCAGTACCGACCCTCCGACAGTGCGGCGCTCCCTCAGTACTGGGCAACCGGGGAGTGTCGGCCTGTGATGCTGGAGGAGCTCGAGTCTCCGGAGTGGGGGCTCGAACCCACGTTCTTGTGACCCGGAGGGCGAGAGAGGGACTCACTGCGCCGACAGAGTGTCCAAACCAACCAGATACCTTCTTCGAGATTGGCCGTCTGTCCCACAGAGACACTGCCACCTGGACAGGTCCACAATGTCTATGGCGATCCCTGTAGCTATGGGGACGTCGGCCTGGATTGTGGGGCTCGGAGTCTCTGGAGCAGCGGGCGCGGAGAGGGCAGTTGGGGACAAAATGAGCCCCCGACGCTGCGGAGACTCGGTTGGACCTCCGGCTTCAAGAGAGAAACCTGCCCCCCCCCGTTTTCTTTTGTGGTTGAGGCCAAGACCGACCAGTCGGAAACATCGAACGACCGGCCAGGAGGAGGATGAACTCACCAGGACAGCCAGCCACCAGGGAACTCCGAGGCTCGTAACCTCCGAGAGATTGGCCATCCGAGGAGGGATTCCGAAACCGCACTGGATGAGTCCCAGCATGATCAACGTGACCTGCGAATGGAAAGGGGCAGTCGATTAATCACAACGGCAGGCACGGAGGCCGCTCGGCCTGTCGTGCCCCGTGCCTGCTCGCTGAACGAGCTCTCCAATTAATCCCATCCACCCCCCCCCACTGCTCTTTCCCCCCGTCGCCCTGTAAATTTTTCCCCTTCGAGTATCTCTCCGATTCCCCCTTTTGAAAGTTATTATTCAATCTGTTCCCACCGCCGAATTCCAGATCATCGCGACTCACTGCGTAAAAAAAACATTCTCCTCATCTCCCCCTCTTTTCCCGATTATCTTCAATCTGCGTCCTCTGGTTCCCGACCCTCCTGCCACTGGAAACAGTCTCTCCTTATTTACTCTCTCAAAACCCCTCCTGATTTTGAACCCCCTCGATTAAATCTCCCCTTAACCTTCTCTGCTCTGAGGAGAACAATTCCCAGTTTCTCCAGTCTCTCTCCACACAACTGAGGTCCCTCATCCCTGGTCCCATTCTGGTAAATCTCCTCTTGACCTTCTCTGCTCTGAGGAGAACAATTCCCAGTTTCTCCAGTCTCTCTCCACACAACTGAGGTCCCTCATCCCTGGTCCCATTCTGGTAAATCTCCTCTTAACCTTCTCTGCTCTGAGGAGAACAATTCCCAGTTTCTCCAGTCTCTCTCCACACAACTGAGGTCCCTCATCCCTGGTCCCATTCTGGTAAATCTCCTCCGCACACTCTCCAAGACCCTGGACATCCTTCCTAAAGTGTTGGACACAATGCTCCAGCTCAGGCCCAACCAGGTGATTTCGACATTTCCTCTGGTCACTGTGTGCCAATTACTACAACAAGTGTGTCTCGAAGGAAACAGGGCAAGGGGAATTAATCCTTACACACAATCTAATAAAAGAAGTCTTGTTTGCAAGGCTTGAAAGCATCAGGCCCGAATGATTTATGGGGCAGTTTCATGAGAACATGAAAAATAGGAGCAGGAGTGGGCCATTCGGCCCCTCGAGCCTGCTCCGCCGTTCAATCAGGTCATGGCCGATCTTCCACCTCAACTCCTCTTTCCCGCCCGATCCCTTGATCCCCCTCGAGTCCAAAAATCCATCCATCTCAGCCTTGAATATACTCAACGTCTGAGCATCCACAGCCCTCTGGGGGAGAGAATTCCAAAGATTCACCACCCTCCGAGTGAAGAAATTCCTCCTCATCTCAGTCTAGGATGGCCGACCCCTTATCCTGAGACTATGCCCCCTGGTTCTAGACTCTCCAGCCCGGGGGAAACAGCCTCTCAGCATCTACCCTGTCAAGCCCCCTCAGAATCTTATCTGTTTCAATGAGATTCCCCTCTTATTGTTTGATATGTTCTGGAGATGTGAGCATTGCTGGCAAGGCCGGCATTTATGGCCCATCCCCTAGTTGGCCCTTGAGAAGATGCTGGTGGGTTTTGAGCAACTGAGTGAACCATTTCAATAAGTGTGAGGTGGTATATTTTGTCAGGATGAATAAGGAGGCCTCATACTGCTTGGATAATCAGAGTCTAAATGGGGGAGAGGAGCAGAGGGATCTGGAGGTACAGATACACAAATCACTAAAAGTAGCGACTCAGGTTAATAAGGTCATAAAAAAGGCAAAGCGAGCACTGGGGTTCATTTCTAGAGGGATAGAATTGAAAAGCAGAGAAGTTATGTTAAACTGGTATAGAACCTTGGTTAGACCACACTTGGAGCACTGTGCACAGTTCTGGTCTCCATATACCTTGGTTGGAATACACTTGGAGCACCGTGCACAGTTCTGGTCTCCATATACCTTGGTTAGACCACACTTGGGGCACTGTGCACAGTTCTGGTCTCCACATACCTTGGTTAGACCACACTTGGAGCACTGTGCACAGCTCTGGTCACCATATACCTTGGTTAGACCACACTGGGAGCACTGTGCACAGTTCTGGTCTCCATATACCTTGGTTAGACCACACTTGGAGCACTGTGCACAGTTCTGGTCACCATATACCTTGGTTGGACTACACTCGGAGCACTGTGCACAGTTCTGGTCTCCATATACCTTGGTTAGACCACACTTGGAGCACTGTGCACAGTTCTGGTCACCATATACCTTGGTTAGACCACACTTGGAGCACTGTGCACAGTTCTGGTCTCCATATACCTTGGTTAGACCACACTTGGAGTATTGTGCACAGTTCTGATCTCCATATTATAAAAAGGATATAGAGGCACTGGAGAAGGTGCAAGAAAGATTCACAAGGATGATACCAGAACTGAGAGGTTTATAACTATCAGGAAAGACTGAACAGGCTGGGACTCTTTTCTCTAGAAAAGAGAAGACTGAGGGGTGACCTGATCGAGGTCTTTAAGATTATGAAAGGGTTCGATAGGGTAGACATAGAGAAGATGTTTCTACTTGTGGGGGAGACCAGAACTAGGGGGGCCATAAATATAAGATCGTCACTAATAAATCCAATCGGGGAATTCAGGAGAAACTTCTTTCCCCAGAGAGCGGTGGGAATGTGGAACTCGCTCCCACAAGGAGTAGTTGAGGGGAATAGTGGAGATGGATTTCAGGGAAAGATTTAAGGAATAGAAGGAGATGGTGATAGGGTGAGATGGAGTCGGGAGGGAGGAGGCTCGTGTGGAGCATAAACACCGGGATAGACCCGTTGGGCCGAATGGCCTGTTTCCGCGTTGTATCCTCGATGTGACTCAATGCAGAGGGCGGTTAAGACTGGGTCACGTTGGTGGTGGGGCAGGTTTGGACATCCTCGTGTTTGGAAGCTCGAGGGCTGATCTAATCGAGGGGTTCAGAGAGATAAATGGATTTGATGGAGTGGAGACCGAGAAACCATTTTCAACCCACAAGGGCA